>NW_007730233.1:111847-117978 GCF_000696425.1 Galeopterus variegatus
TAAAATATGCCGACCTCAAGCCCCCCCCCCCCCCCCCCCCCCCGCTGGCTGTTCTCCACTCTGTCACCTGGCAGTGGAACACTCTAGTAAGCTGGAATGAGGGTCAAGCTCATGGCTGTGATGTCACAAAGCACATGAAGTTAGAGGTCCTATGGAAGAGAAGGGGAGAAAATGATGCTAGGAAGGGATAAGGGCTGGGACAGGGACAGGAAGGAAGCAGGAGGTGGGGGGAGCCTGCTGGGCACTGGGTCAGGGAAGGCCTGCAGCAGCGTGGGGGCTAGGGGGCGAGGGGACAGGCCCATGACTTCTCTGGGCTCACAGCTCTGCAGGGCAGCATTCCTGACAGCCCTCCTGCTGCTGCTGTGGGTGAAGCCTCAGAAAGGGAGCCCAGGCCCTGGCGAGGGGAGCTCAGGAGAGAAAACACCCTCTCCAGGTAGGTAGAGAAGAGGGGGACAATGTGTAGAAGCAGGGGTCAGATCTGTTTAAGGTCAGGACCCAGATGACTGATTAGGCGAAGGTGAGATCTGAAATGAGTTTGGGTTATAGGCAGTAATTCCAGCCCCCTGTTATTATAGTGTGAAATAATAGTGTCGTGGAACAGAGTCTGGAGCAGGGCTCTGATCCAGGGACACACTTGAGCCAGCTGACATTGTGTGTGGGATTATGGGTGCCTTTGTCTGAGAAGGAGGGTCTTTGGTTTTCTTTGTACTTGAAGGTGGTACCTCACTCCCCAAACAGTGTAACAGCTTGGAGGAGGCAGCTAGCACTAGAAATAGGGTATGTGTTTGTACTGGGGCTGTGGTGAACACAGATCAGAAAAGGCCTCTGGATAAAGAGTCCACCACTTTTCTGATCAAGGCCAAGAATATGGGCAATTGGGCCAAAATCCCTTGGCCTCAACTCTTTTCCTATACTCTGACTCTTCCCCTTCCTGGTTTCAGGCCAAGGTCAGGGTGGGGGCAGGTCAGGATCAGGGATGTCAGTCCCTGCCCTCTCCCCTGTTCCAGACCAGAATCAAGAGCAGTTCGAAGAGTACTTTGTGGCCTCATCAGTGGGTGAGATGTGGCAAGTGTTGGACATGGCCCAGCAAGAGGAAGACCAGCCATCCAAGGCAGCAGCTATCAGGGACCACCTTTTACACCTAGCCTTCTGCTTCAACCTGGCCAGCATCATGGTTTTTTTATGAGGGATGTGGAGGACGAGGTGGTGGACTGGATCCTGGATGAAGACCTGAATATCTACCTGCACTTCATGGTTGCTTACTGACCCCGTCCCAACAACAGCTCCAGTACACTGCTCCTAAAGGGGACGTGCATCTCCCTGCAGGGAGCAGCAGCAGAGACATTGATCACCTACACCATGGCTTGCTGGCCTCCCCAAGCCCAGAGCTGCATCTCCCAGGGCCAGAGACACCCGACCTATGCCCTTTCTCCCTCACCTCTCCTGGTTTTGTTCAGAACCATAGATTAGGGGGAAGAGGCAGCAACAATAAAACAGCAATAAAATCCTGAAGACAATTGGGGGAAGCTTTCTGAGACTTATCCCAAGCCCTCTTGTCTCTGCCTAGGTGGTCTAATTGCCTGAACTTTGGTCCACTGAGCGACCTTTAAAACCACCAGCTCACTTCTTGGTGCTTTCTCTTTCTTGTGTCCGTCAAACATTTCTGGCATTTTTCCCCTCTTATCTTTCGTGACTTCTAGGTGTTTTCTCCCTCTTACCGTTTCTGACCCCTAGGCATTTTGCCCCTCCCTTTATTTCTGACTTGCATGCTTAGAAGATAGCAGGAAAGAGTCATTAAGAGACAGGCAAAAGCCAGGTGCTAGCTTTTATTTTATCTCTGAAAGGGGCAGGAGATATTGTCCTGCCTCTCTGGATGGGGCCAGGGAGATGTTGATACATGTGTGCTGCCGGCTTCTCGTGAGCCAGGTTACCAGAGCTGGCAGTGGCTGGAGGGGTTCAGGAGGGTGCCATTTGGACAATGGAAGTGTCTGGCAAAGGCTGGAGTGTTGCTGAGGGGCCCGTGGACTCGAAGTGTGGGAGGACTGTGGGTGTCCTGAGAGTCCTGGGGGCCAGACCCCCTACACATCACCTGGGGAGAGAGGCCAACAAAGTGTAAGGAGAAGGGCAGGTTATCAGAGTCAGTAGGACACGGCAGGCCTGGTGACGAGGGGGGACCAGGGGGATCAGACAGAGGGGGAGCAGGGAATAGAATGTTTAGAGGCCACACGGAGTATTTGCCATTTGAAAATCGTTTCACCAGGCGATAGGAGTCTGGCGCTGTGTAATCACACCATGTATAAATGACCGAGAGGGGGTCTCATGGAGGAGACCTGTGAGGGGGTCTTTAAGTGTGTTGAGGAATTGGGGACTATGTCCGTTGAGGGAACACAAGGTGCTCAAGGGGGGGGTTATGTCAAAAAACTGAGCCCCCACCTGGAGGTGAGGTCTCTTAGGGGGAATGTGGCACTCAGCCTGCTGCAGGCTCACATTTAAGGGGTCTGCACTGCTGGGGCATGAGAGAAGAAGCAAGTTGGGCTCATCTCATGGAGGGACCTGGAAGGAGAGGTTTTTCTCCTTTTTGAGTGGCGTTGGGGGATTGTATTTGCTAGAAGAACCTGTAGTGATGTGAAGAATGATTGAGGGGACAAGTTAGGAAGCACGATGTGGGGGACGTGTGGCAGAGGGTCGAGGGCATTTGGGAAGCGTGTTTTGGGGAGGAGAGGTCTTTGAGCATTAGTACTAGGATATTTATCTGATATGAAGCAAGCTGTGGCGGGAGGTGGCAGCTGCCTACCTGGGTGTAGCTTCGGAAGAAGAGCTGCTGGGGGCTGAGGTCCAGGTTGGGCAGAGTGGTGTCCCCATGGCACCCTAATAGTCTCTTTCTGTATGCCTGGATATAGGGGTGGGATGGAGAGTCATCCTCAGGCTCCAGCTCCAGACTAGTGGCTATTTGGAAGTTCAGTGCCCTTCACACTGTACCCAGGATCAGTTCATGGCCCTTCTTCACAAGTTCTGCACTGACACACTCGTCTGAGCCAGAAGAAAGGGTAGCTGCCAGGAGGCCTATAGGTGTCCTAGAAAATGGGGGATCTACGGGGTAGGGGGATCCTCACGTTGACATCTGTCCAGTGGGGATGTGAAGGGCAGAAAGCTATGCAACTGTGTTTGCGTGAGAGATGATGGAAGGAAAACTTGAGGACAGGGTTTCTAGTCTGCAGGTAAAAACAGATCGAGGCCCTCAGTGAATGAGTTACCTGCAGTGCAATGGCCAGCCCCCCGACGTCTGCAGCATCCTCCAGGAACGTGTGGGAGCCATTGAAGGAGGTTCCTCTGGGTAATGGGAAGGCAGCATAATGGCTCTCCAGGCACAGGCGTGTCCCCTGTAGGGCATGGGTGTCACAGGCCTGGCAGCCCCCGGGCAGTACTGTTGAAAATGGGGCAAGGGAATGGGCCCATGAGGGATCGTGAAGGGTTGGGGACATGGAGGTACCACAGACCGATCTAGCTCCCACATCCCAGGAGCACTGCAAAGTTTCAGGGACTGTGCCACCTGGAGCCCACCAATAACCTCCCTTTTCCACACAGCCTTCCTGGGAGGCCTCCCCTCGGGCTCCCATGGCCCCACCTCCCACTGGCCCTGTTACCCACAGAACTGGTGGAGGCTGTGCAACAGCTTCTGGGCCATGATGCTGCCTGCGGCGCCGAAGTTCACAGCTCTAGGGAGACAAGGGCTTGTCTTACCTTCAGAACCCTTCTACATGTTTGACCCCAATTCTCCAGCCACAAGTCCCATCTATCAGAACACTTGTCCTTCCCTCTTGGGAAACTCCCTACCCACCCTCATAGAAGGGCTCATACCTGGGGTAGTCAGGGTGGAAGAAAGGGGGTTGGAGGAGTCCAGCTGGGAAGACTACCACACGGTCAGATATTGAATAATAAGCATTGACCTCCCAGGGGGACACCTTCCATCTGTGGGAAGAGCACATATAAACACCAGCTCCATCAGTTATTATCCCCCTGACATAGGCAGGACCCCCACTACTGTCACTGATCCCCAGCTTCCTGTCCTACTAATCATGGGTGGGTATCTCCAGGATGGAGTGTCTGTGTCTCCGTGCTCACGTACCTGTGGTGAGGGGAAGGCTGCAAGAAGCTCCGGACAGTTCTAGCTTGGAGGGATCGGACACAACTCAGGAAAGACTGCAGGAAGCTAGGTCCAAGTTGTATCTGGAGAGGAGGCAAGAGATGACTTGGGTACGCAGAGACAAATGTAGATGTACACTGACATATGCTGCTGGGTCCATCTGAACCCAAACTGGTAAGCCCTGACACACAGACATCCACAGATCAGTGGAGACCAGCACAATGGTACCACAGCATGCTGGTGCTTCTCACGAATCAGCACATAGATAAAGACAAGTCACAGAACGCACACATGTGCGTGTGTGTATATACATGGGGACCTATAAAGTTTCTGTTCTGCCAACAACCCTCCCCCACATGGGTATTCCCTCTTAAAGCCCAGCCCGCCCCAGGACAAAAAAGGGGTTGATCAGAATCACCCAGGGAAATGTGTTTCTCCAACAGACTCAGGTGGGTCAGGGAGGTGAGGAGAAGTCAAGGAGCAGGGAGGAGCTGGACAGGACAGGGACTCACATCGCTGTATTCTCGCCTGGCCAGTTCTGGCTTCAGGGCCCATTCCGGGGCCCCAATCTCCACCTGCAGTTTGATAACCTGGGAAGAGACACAAGAGGTGGTAGGAACCTCACTGTCCTCCCGAGGCCATCAGAGGGCATTTCTCCTTCTCATCGCCCTTGCCCCAGTCTTTCATATTGTCACCAGGCCATCCGTGCCCTCGTGTCTTTAGCGCTCTCCTCCAGTCTCTGGATCCAATGCTCTTTTCCACCCCTACCCGTTCCCACCCGGGCCCTTGTGCTGGCCTTACCCTGTCCTGGGCTTCTTTCCGGGCCTCTTCATTCATCCAGGGAAGACTCTTGAGGCGGGCGAGGAGGGCTTCCTTGATCCCACCAAATAATTCCATGGCCTGTGAGGGAAAGATCCCAGGGACAGGGAAACAGGTTCAGAATCGGCCTCAGCCCTGACCCTGCCCACAGCACCTGACCCTACAAGGGGCCTTGACCCTGAGCTGCCTGGGCTGGAGGAGCTGTCAGAGGAGGAAGAGAGAGTAGAAGCGACTATTTCCTAGGTGGACATACACCTCAAGATCTCTGGAGATTCAAGGGCAGTGCCAGGCACAGGAAGAGAAGATGGGAGCCAGCTGTCCCTGGGGGTTGACCAGGAGGACAATTCCTTTCCACGGGGAGACCTCAGGTGGATGGGGAAGGAGCCTCTGTGCTTACTCTTGGGACAGGCAAATGGCTCAGACCGCAGAAGGAGGAAGTGGCTGTCATTCACTTTTCTGCTCTTGGGGGCCCTTGTCCTCACACCTCTTTCTCAGGCATGCATTTTCTCTCTCCAGCCTCCTGAGCTCTTCAGCTTCCTGACAAGTTGGAGTCTTGCCAGCTTCCCACCCAACTGCTTCCCCAGCCATCTACGATCTCATGTACGTCCTCTCTTGGTGGAGGAGAATGAACAACAATATTAGGAGCCTGGGCTCTGTCATCAGTCTGCCCAAGTTCAAATTCTGACTGTGTCTTGGTAGCTGTGTGACCTTGGGCAAGTCATCAACCACTCTGTGCCTCAGTTCTATCTTCTATAACATTAAGATGATGATAGGAATTAAAGAAAGTAGTTTATTCAAAGTGACTACAATAGTCCCAGGCATGTGGTAGGCACTTAGAAGTATTCAGTAGTTATTTATTTGCCCTCCTCGAGATTACATCATCTCATTCTTCTGTCCCTATTCATATGTTCTTTAAAAGTCTTAGATAAAAGGAGGCTTAGGGCTGGCCTGGTGGCGCACTGCTACAGTGTGCCGCTTGGGAAGCGCGGCGGCGCTCCCGCCGAGGGTTCGGATCCCACATACAGACCGGCCGCTCACTGGCTGAGCGAGGTGCGGGGGAAACGCCGAGGGTTGCACTCCCGTTGCCGGTCCCGGTCTGGTACGGGCGCGACACTGAGGGTTGCGATCCATTGCCGGACACGAAAAAAGACAAAAAAGAGAGAGAGAA
>NW_007730233.1:118978-131957 GCF_000696425.1 Galeopterus variegatus
AGGGTTGCAATCCCGTTGCCGGTCCCGGTCTGGTACGGGCGCGACACTGAGGGTTGCAATCCATTGCCGGACACGAAAAAAGACAAAAAAGAGAGAGAGAAAAAAAAAAGGAGGCTTAGAGGTCACAGAGTTTGGTTTTCTCATTTTATGGTTGAAGAAANTCTGGTACGGGCGCGACACTGAGGGTTGCAATCCATTGCCGGACACGAAAAAAGACAAAAAAGAGAGAGAGAAAAAAAAAAGGAGGCTTAGAGGTCACAGAGTTTGGTTTTCTCATTTTATGGTTGAAGAAACACAAGATCAGGAAAGTTGGGTGACTTGTCCAAGTGAGTGAATGTTGTGGATACTTTTGTGTCCCATAGCTGAACTGTGTTTGTCCAAGGGATGGAGCAGGCTTTCGGAGGTCTCTCTCTGTGACTATCTGATTCCCCAACTGTGCATACCACCAAGGAGGGTAAAGTTAATAGAACTAGGGCAGGTTGGGTTGGGTGGAACAGGGTGGAAGGACATGGTTTGGGAAGATCCCTCACATACAGCACTTCTGATGCTTGGGCCAAAGGCTTCACGGACAAACAAGGGTGCCAGGGTGGGCTCGAAGAAGGCTCCTGTCTTCTCTACGCACGTCTTCCATCGCGGGTGGGCTGGCTGTGGGGACAAGGCTGGAGTGAGCGGCTCCTGGCCAGGGCTCTCTTCTCATCCATTTTCCCAAGCCAATCTTCTCTAGCATTTCATCCCCAGAGGGCACTCTCTTCACTGCACTTTCTGGGGTGTTTGTCTCCTCTATGGTATAGAGGGCCTATGTCCTCCTCCAGGATTAGTCTTGTGAGCCTAGCTGAGCAAATCATCCATGTTTACCACCTACTGAATTTGAAAGCAATGCTTCTAGGAGGCCTTCTTCTGGGGGACTGAAAGGCTCCTGGAAAGGAGAGGACAGAAGCCAAACCTCATACCTTAGCAGGTCTGTTGCCCACCTCTGTCCCCACCCACCACATGCACGGCTCCAGGATCCCAGAAGTGACTCCTATCCTCCACGTGTCTTTGCTGAAAACAGCAATTGGAGACAGCAATTCCCTCCCTCCACCCCCCGCATGGTTACTGTACATCAGATTGTAGAATCTTATAAAGAAGAACATTATCAGAGTAGTATTGTGCTTTAGATGCCATATTGTTTGCTGGGAGAAGAAGACAAAAGACCAAGTGTATGAATTCAGAGAGGTAGGCAACTGTCAGCCAAATCAGGGAAGAGAAAATAGAATGAGCAGATGGAGGGGCTTTGACTTTAGAGGTGGAAAAGTCATTAGACAAACACTCAAAAGGACAGACAGTTGCAGTGGAGGGTTTTGTTTTTTGTGTGTTTGTTTGTTTTTGTTTTTTTTAACAATGGGACCTGGAGAATAAAAAACAAAAAAGAGATGCCAGGGGAGGTTTCAGCGGTGGCTTTGGGTGGCTTTAAAGAATTGACCAAGGGATAAGCCCAAAGATGATGGAGGGTGGACTGAGGAACACACTGAAGGAGCCAGGGAGAGGACTAAGGCAGCTGGCCCCAGGGAGGGCTGACCTGAAACTTATAAAAACCAGATAACATGCTAATCTGGCTTAGGCAGGGTGAAGCCACAAGACTCCATTCTTGTAACTTATTTACTTCCCAAAGATCTGTACACAGGGAAGGTAGGAAGACTGTCACTGTGCTATTGGCATGAGCCTCCCGGTCCTAAGATCAGCAAGGAGGTTGTGGGGCGTCCACTCAAGGAAGCACAAAGGCAGCCAGTTTGGTAGTCATTGAGAAAGAAACTCCAGGGCTGCCTGTCAAGGAGGTGATCGTGGAGGCTGCCTCAGACCTGTCTGCCCACATCTGTGTGTTCTGTTCCCCCACTGTTCATCTCTTCTCTTGTGAAGAGGCGGCTCGGACTCTTCCTGTGGTGTTTCAGTTGGGTTCGGAAACACAAATGTGAACAGCAAACGGAAATTGAGAGGAAATCTGGGTCTGACAGCAACAACTGGGTCAAGAGGAAGCTCTGCTGCCTGCCTGCAGTGTCCTTCTTGGGACATGCTTGGCTCTAGGACTGCCTTGCTCAGACTGTCGCTACACTCGCGACAGTGGTGAATAGCATCAGCGGGCACCCACTTGAGCTCGGCAGTGTGGACTTGCCTGCCCTTTTCACACTGCCCGGTTCATGAGTCATTTCCTGGTCGCCATTGCTGGTGCCTGGCCACTTCTCCAACATCCTTTGCCATGGGGACCAGTCTGCTGGAGAATGCAGACACCATTCAGATACTACTCACGCTGTGTTTTGATTTGTGGAATAATAGAGTACACTGCACTGATTGAAAAGAGAACGAGCAAGAGGGAAAAAAACAATGAAAGGAAAGCATCTCCAAAGTATAAAGAATGGAAGAAATACTTCAAACACAAGAAAATGAATCTCAGCAGATTAATTTTAGGGCAAAAAAAAAAAAGGTTACATAATCTCAGAATCACAAATAATAATATTTGAGAAATGATACAAATCAGGAAAATTTTCAAACATCTGGAGGGAAGCAAAAATGTAACCAATCTTCAATAGGGTGAAACAGATTTCAGAGATTAGAGTGCAGCCAGGAATCTTTAACGTTAATTTCTAAGCAAATTTCTAGAATGAATCATTGAACAGTTTCTGAACACTTGGAAAATAATGTGTCACAACTAAGGGTCAAGTTGGGATCACTGAGGCCAAATAATGACAAAATAATAAAACTCTCTGGTTAAAAGTGTCATTACACTGGGAGATACAATAGACTAAGAGCCACGAACTCAAATAGGGGGCGTGCAATACCACAGCTGAGAGCAGCGGTCTAGCGTCAGAACCACAGGGCATGGCGGGGTGGTGGCAAACTGGAGAGGCCATGCTCAGTCCCAGCTGAGCTGCCCCATGTAGCTCCTGTCAGTTGTTGCCACTGGAGAAGGCTAGCCCCAGGCAGGCTGGCTTCACACACACACACACACACACACACACACACACACACACACCTGGGAATCCGAATATTGGCATGCCATCTCCTAATTTTTGAAAGTTGGTGATTAATTAAAGGTTTGTAAAAGACTCTAAAGGCCAACAAAACTCATCCATAGACTAAATTCATCCTGCAGGGCTAGCACCATACTACCACTGAACAGACTATTCTGCATTTATTGAGTGTGGGTTATTAACTTAAACCCCTGTGCTTCAGTTACATGAGCTATAAAAATGAGAAAAATGAAGATCAGGTGAAATAATAACTTGAAAGTGCTCTGTATATTCTAAAGTACTACCCCACTCTGTTGGCATTATCTTGATTTCAGCAAGGCATCTGGTAAAACCACACATGAAGTCCTAGCGAATTAGATGGAGATATTGATGTTGAACGATAGCACAATTTGAGTGGACTGTTACCTGGCTGAACCATAACTAAACATCAGTGATGAATAACTTCAAGTTAATATGACCTCCCCTGACCTTCCCACTGAGAATCATAACTGCTCCTCACCTGCAATTCCTTTCCCTGATTTCCTCCCTCACTTCCTGTTTTGCTTTTTTCGTAATACCACTTAACATATTTTACTTAGTTCGTTTGTCGTCTTTCTTCCTCCAGTACAATATAAGTATCTGAAGGCAGGAATATTTGTCTGTTTTGTTCACTGCTGTATACCAACTGCCTATGGAAGCATCTGACATATAGTAGGTGCTCAATAAATATTTGTTGCATAAACGAATGGATGAATCTACGGCTAGATCTTCAATAAATGAACCCAATGCCCTTCCCCTTTCAGAACCTTAACAGTAGTCTGGCTGAAGATACACTGAATAAAATTTCAAATGACCCACAGTTAGAAAGGAAAGGTAATATAATGGATGGTTGAAACAAAAGTTAAAATTACCTAAATAAATTGGGATGTTGGTCTGAAAATAAATAACTCACATTTGATGAGAACACATGTGAAGTCTTGCTTTTACTTCCCAAATCCCAGCTTCACAAGGTGCATAAGACCTGGCTTAACAGCCATTTTCATTGACAATATGTTTAAAATTAACCAATGAAAGATAACCAGATAATGAAACCCACCAGTCTTTTTGAATAAGGACACTATAAATTAGAATTCATTGAGTAGAATACGGCCATAAGTCTGTAATTAATGACCTTTGGGTAGAATCAAAAGTTTGATCAAATCAAGGCCAAAACCTTGGAGGTGTGTTTGACTGCATTCTTCCTCACACTTCACACATCACTGGGAAATCCCATTGCTTACCTTAAAATACATTCTTTTAAAACATAAGAAGATAAATCCCTCTGCACGTCCCCATTTTATGCAGAGAAAAGCAAAAGTCCTGCAGTGACCTGCCGGACCCTGTGTGGTTCTCTCCTTCCCCATCTGATTTTCTCCCTACTATTATACTATTTGCTCTGTCCCAGCTGTCCTAGCTTCCTTGATGATTCTCAAACACCCAGGGCAAGCTCTAGCATCCCCACCTGGCACAGCATTGCATGCAAGCCTGGTCATCTCTTCTCAGCCAGAGCCATCTCATCTCAGCCAGAGGATCCCCCATATTGCGCCAAGTTTTAGTCAGCCTGCCTCATGCCCTGCCCCAATGAGATGATACCTCTTTCTTTGCCAGAAAACTCCATCCCCTCTCTAGACATTGCTTGGGTTCTACCTCCTGCACAGAGGTCCCACTGCTTGTGAGGTCCCACTCATAAGCCAAACAGATCTGTTTTGGAGTCTGTGTTTTCACTTAGAAGCTGTGCAGTCTTGGGAAAGTTATTTGGCCTTTCTGAGCCTATTTTTGCATCTACAAAATGGGGATTAAAAACCTCCAGTGTTTCTGGGAGAATTATATAAAATAATCTATGTAAGTTCTGACAGTGATTACTTAATGTAAATTAGCTATTATCACTATTATTTGTTATGTACTATATTTTATACTATTGTTCCAGAAAGGTGAAACAGCTTCCCCAAGGTCACACAACTGTTTGTTGGCAGAGCTTGATTTAGCTTTTCAGCCCATGAACAACTCTTTACCCTAATGGAAAACACAATGACTTCAGGATTTGTAAGCCGTCTACATTCTTTAAGCATGAGTCTCAGTGCTGGCATTCTTATACCTCCAAGAAGTGCCATTAGGCCACGGTGCTGGGATTTACAGGAAGCTGTTTGTTCCCAGGGATTTTGTAGCAACCCCAACCAGGAGGAACTGGGGCTCTGTTCTGCTTCATCAGAATCAAGAGATGCTTCCAGGCTTGCCTACCCAAGTGAAGACCCCGAGGAGTGCTTTTTAGCACCATGAGTATACACACAGACCCTGGAGCCAGACTGCCAGAGTTCAAATCCTCACTCTACCAACTTATTAGCTCTATTACCATTACCAAGCTCCTTAACTTTTGTGCCTTTATTTCTCCATCTTTAAAACAGGGACAAAACAGTATCAATGGTACCTCATAGAATTGTGAGGATTAAATCAGCTAATTGATTTAAAGGACTTTGAAAAATGTCTAACACCTTATAAGTTCTCAATAAGCAATAACTACATTCCAGTCCCTGTGAATACATTTTTTCACTCCTAATTCCACAGATATTTCAGAGTGCCCAAAGCAAAGAGCTTCTCCAAGGTAGAGAAATAGTACCAAATCATTAAGAAATAAATCCCACTGATTTACAAGACTAAACTGAAGCCTTCACTGAGGTTGGGATGTATACAGTGCCCTAAACACTTCTACTTGCATTTAAATGTCTGTGACCTTGAATTTCAAGGTTCTCCTTGAAGGAGCATCTCCCCATCTCATGTAACACAGTACAATCTGATTAGCAAAATTGATTTACTACACAGCCCCTCCTCAAATATATCAGGATCTGCACCATGAAGACCATGTATGGCCCAATGGATCCTGCTGGATGTCAGAGATGGACGCTATGAAGCACATTTGAACACTGGAACATGGAATCACCAAGATAGGGAAGGCAACTTCTTGTCATACCTGTCCCTCATCCTAGTGAATCCTTAGCTCTAGGTCCAGTCCTGAAATCATAGAGCTCCGAGTGACTGAGCAAATGATGTAAAGGTCATGACAAAGGAGGAGCAGTACTTAATAATCTCAGCGTTTTATACTCTAAACTCTGAAACAAAAGGCCAGAGACGTGGTCTGGCCAGGAGATGTGCCCGAAGGTCAGGTACAAGGTACCTGGTACCTCAGTTCTCAATTTAACCTTTGTCTGCTCAACCTTCCTACTTCCTTGCAAAGCCAAACATGGACAGGCATCTACTCTCATGCTCCCTCCCTGCCAGGCATATGCCAACAGTTACACCTCAAAAGGGCAGATACTCCTCCAGCCTCCAATCTGGGAAGTCACATCCCCTTCATCTCACCATGGGTGGCTGCACTCTCAGCTCCTGCAGTTTCTGGTTGAGCTCTCTGTATGCCTCCTGGAAGTTACTGTCTAGGGCTGGAGAAAGGGTCCTCACCAGCCCCCAAATCATGTGGCTCTGCAGAAAGTCCCTATGGAGACAAAAGAGACCCACATATATACCCTAGGCTTCTGGGATGTCTCAAAAAAAGCCTTCTCTTGTAGATGTCACCTTGATTCTCCTGGGGGCAGCTCTTTCTCCTCTGTATTTAATAAGTTTTTGACATGTGAACAAGCCAAGAAGAGCTTTTCTTGGTGTGGGCTGGGGTGGGTTTGGGGATTGATAGAAGAAGGAACTAAATAAAGAGGCATCACATCTTGGGCATGAGTGGTGACAATCAGCTTTGTATCTCATGAATATTCATAACCAATAAAAATACTATGCAAATAAATAAATAGTAGCAGACTTCTTGGGTCACAGGGAGAGAAGGACCTGGACCAGATGAAGGCTGGGCTTGGATTTAACAAAACAGACTCATCTATTTCCACCACCGAGAAACCTTAGCTCATCTTTTTTTTTTTTTTTTTTTAAAAAAAGATGACCGGCAAGGGGATCTTAACCCTTGACTTGGTGTTGTCAGCACCACGCTCACCCAGTGAGCAAACCGGCCATCCCTATATAGGATCCGAACCCGTGGCCTTGGTGTTGTCAGCACTGCACTCTCCCGAGTGAGCCACGGGGCCGGCCCAAACCTTAGCTCATCTTAAGATGCATTTCCTAAGCACAATGAAGAGGGGTTCTGTGGCTTCTCTCAGCCCTGCCAGCAACTCTCTTCCCAGGTCTGCATTATACCCTCCTGTAAACCCGCTCATTTCATATGAGTGGTGCTTTGCCTCCTCAGAAAGGATTTCTAGATGTTGCTGCCACTGAGTCACTATGAAGAAGGGCCTGGAGTCCACCAAGCCCCTGCAAGGAAGCCACTGCCTTCAGGTGGTGGTCCACAGGTATCAGATGGCAGGCAGCCTAGCAGACAACCACACGTTCATGTTCCCACCCCTGCTGACTTCCCGATCCCAGCAGATATGGTCTTAGAAATGCGTTCCCACTGGGGCTCCAGAATCCTCTCACCATAGCTGAGAAATGGCCCCTCCCCAGGTTCCTCCCCACAGAGCAAGCCCTGCCTTCATCACCTCCATTTCCTCAGCTGCTTCTGCCTCATCCGTCAGCCCTCAGCTGCTGAAAGACATAAATGCTCTCAGCTGTCCCCAGTGCCTGGGCCTTCCTTCCAGCATCTACTGCAGCTCAGAGGCCCTTTCCAGACTGGTGTTATACCCCATTTGCCCCCATGTCTTGACTGACCTCTGTACCCCTCATGTCTGCCCCCACAGGCAGCAGGTCATCTCCCTGGGAGGCCCTTAACAGCCTGCATCCCTCAAGGTCTCCTTTGCTCCTGTGACCCATGGGTTCTTAGACTCTCTTCTCATTTCCATTCCCTCCCCATTCCCACCTGGAGCAAACCTGTGCTTCGACAGCTCATCTTCTATCAGTTGTGACATGTTTTTCAAATACTCCAGGTCATGAACCATGAGGGGTTGGGAGGGGCTCAGGGTCATCGGTGTGAATGTCGCTTGCAAGCAGGACAACCAGTCGATGGTAGGGGCCATTTCCTTAAAGGAAGGACACAAAGCTGGGGGGATGGGGGAGGGAAAGAGGAGAGAAGGAAGGGGAAAGGGCTTCCTCTTGGGTTTGAGAGAAAGTGAGGAAGGGGATGGTTGGGGGAGGGGATGGAGCCAGAGAAAGTTAGGGATGGAAAGAAACTATGGGCATTAGAAGGAAGACAACAAGGAGGTAAAGAAAGTTTGGGAGAGAGACCCTTGCGTCCACGGTTCTCTGGTCCCTGGTTCAAGGCACCTGCAGTTGGTCAATAGTGACCATGTGGTAGAGCTCGCCAGGTGCCCGACGTGGCTCCACGGGTTTCAGGAACTGGAACAGCCGCGAGGCAATGGCAATGGACATAGAGGCATGTTCTTGCACCTTGTCTGGATTTCCTCCCAGCAAGGTTCCCAGCCGATTCAGATAAGTCAGATATTCTCGAAAGATCTGGGGGAGGGCAACCTAGGTCACAGATGCCAGAGGCCACTACCTTTCTCCTGGCCTCAGAGGGTAGGGCCTTTGTCCACACACCATCTTACCTGGGCGGAGATCTTCTGTTCCTGCTCTTGCTTGAGGAAAACGTCAAACTCAGGCTGTTCTATCTGGACACAAGAGAGACTGGAAAGAAGTGGAGAGCATGGGCGACAGAGAGGGCAGATGTGTGGAGGTAGGGAATGTACTGTGGAGACTGTTTCGGGAGATGGGAAGAAAGAGCAGACAGAGAAGGAACAAGAGTATAAAGAAAGGGAGAGACTGAGTGTGAGGAGTAAGACGGGAAACTCCAGACATGGGAATGAGAGAGATGGTGGTTATTACAACCAGTTTGGGGATGTTCTGCAAGACAGTAGCACAGTAACCAGCATCCTAAAGGGAATCATTGCCTGTGCCAAGCCAGGTCTAGCATGAGAGAGGTGAGACATCTATCTCAGGTGCAAAATTTAAGAGGTACTAAAAACTCAGTAATCAAGGTAAATATTTTAAGTAATACTTAACAAATCGAAATTAATACAAAAAAAATTCATGATAAATAAAATATCAGAACTTTTCTTATCATGAATNACTCAGTAATCAAGGTAAATATTTTAAGTAATACTTAACAAATCGAAATTAATACAAAAAAATTCATGATAAATAAAATATCAGAACTTTTCCAAAAAAAACTCTACAATGTATTTTTGATTCATTCTGGAAAAATTGTGTTTTCAAAAAGGTCCACAATAGAGTTTTGTTCTATCTTGGGGGGGGTGGGGGAGGAAGCATGATCTATTGTCAAAAATTTATGATGAACAAAAATTTGATATTTTGTTCATTATAGATTTTTGCATTGATTTTGATTTTTTGGTTTGGTCTGGTTTGTTTTTTTGGAGGCTGGCCAGTACAAGGATCCAAATCCTTGACCTTGGTGTTATAACACTGTGCTGTAAATAACTGAGCTAACCAGCCAGACCCTGATTTTGATTTTTAAAGAATGCTTATTAAAATACAGTTTATTTTGATGCTGAATTTTAGGCAAGTGCCCCACACGCCTCACCTTATTTCTGGCCCTGGTGTGCCCTTGAATTCTATTCTGAAGATCTTTGCTCTGACACTTTCCTTTTTCTTCTCCAATTTCAATATCCCACTTCTACCTTGAGCTACATACATTTCCTCTATCTTGAAAAAACTTTCACTTGACCCTTTTGTCACATTTTATGTCCAAAGTTTAAAGAACAAAAAGTATCTATGTCCACTGTTTCAACTTTCTTACCTTCCTCCTAAACTCCTTATCACGTGTCCCTATCCGTAACTGTTTTGAAACTATCTCCAAGTTTCCAATAGAAAGTTGAGCTTAGAAATTCCTCATTCCTTGTTCTGTAAGCTTAGAAATCTCTGGAATCGATGATGACCCCTCCTTCCTGAAGCTTTTTCCTTTTTCCCTTGTGGATGCCCCATGTTGGTCTAACTCTCACCTACCTGACTGTTCTTACTCTTTCCTGGCTCTCCTTCTGTCCCCAAGTCCCTCCCTGGGGTGCTCCTTCCCCATTAGTCCATCCAAACTCAAGTGGATGGTAACCACTCTCCGGCCATTCACACCAAATCAAAACTATGGGGTCATTTTATGATTCTTCTGTCTCCTTTATTTATATTCCATCAGACACCAACTTCTCTAGGAACATCATGGATCTTCACCACCATGGTGAAGTTGCCTAAATCCTCATGCCTGGTTCTTCCTTTCTATTCCCCGCCACCCTATTGAAGGACCTCAAAAACTCTCATTTAGATTCCTCAACACCTCAAGATTGACCTCCAAAATTGCTGACTTGAGTTAAGCTCTATACAAAACCATCAATAATATTTGACCAGCCCTAGTAGCTCTTTTATTCTACTATGTCAAAAATAATCACCTCTGCTTGACTTCTTAAGCCAGTAATAATCAGGCCCAACCTCATGTTTTCAGCCTTACTTTTACACCCTATGGTACCCCACCCCTTCCACCAAGCCCCCAGTTAAACAACCAATCTCCTCTCTGACCCCAGGGAGGAATCATGCCATTCCAGATTGTCCTCTTAGATCAGGATTTCCCTACAGCTCTTTTAATGGCCCTCAGCTTTACCTTCACCTGTGTGAATTGACCGTGCTTCAAAGCTCAGCTCACATTCTCTCCTCTCTGAGCCTTTCCTCAACCATTTCAGTTCTTAACTAATCCCTAAAGGCCACACCAGCTAAACTCCCAAGCACACTCTTCAGAACTGAATCTCAGAACACCTCATACTCTCTATCACTTCTCCTTGTACATTCATCCTCCTATACTTTTGTGGAATTTTTGAGAGTAGGGGCCAAGTATATAGCATTCCATTGCTTAACACAATAGTGATGGCCCTAAAGTTTTTATTTATTTCCTCACTCAACAAACACCTGGGGGGTGGGGGGGGTTCTGGCTGCCCGGCCCTGAGCCAGGTCCTGAGGAACAAAGGCAGGAAAGGTACAGGTCCTGTTCTGAGGAAGCCCACAGAGTGCTGAACACTGAGAGCATGAGGAGACCAGAAGACAGAGGGCTTCACCTGACTCATAGCTGGGTGTTCGCAAAGACTTCCTAGAAGGCGTAATAATCAAAGCCAACATGTGAAAAATATGTAAGACTTTTCCAGGTGGAATGAGGGAGATTGTTGCAGGCAAAGTGATCAGCATATACAAAGAATGGTGGAATATTCTTGGAGCTACAAGTGAGTCAGCATACTTAGGGTAAAAGGGGGCAAAAGGATGCGGCAGGAGATAAGGCTGGGGAAGTGTAGGGGTCAGATCACCAAGAACCTGCAATGCTTTCCTAAGGCTTAGGGACTAGATCCTGATGACCTATTGAACCACTGGAGCATTTAAACAGAGACAAGTGCATAATTAGCTCTTGGCTCAGAAAGTTTCCTTCTGGTGAAAATGAAGAGTAAACCAGAGGAGGGAAATCCTGGAGACAGGCGGACTCGCTAAGAGGCTCTGGAGTGGTCCAGTTTAGTGGTAAGAAAGCCCCGAACTACTCTATACTCCCAGGACTGGCCCTGCTACTCCTTCTCCCACCCTCTCCTAGTATCCCTGACTCTCATATCAATAATTTTCTCTTAAAATAGTGCTGTTCCCTACATTGCACATTTATCCTATCTCTCCAATCTGCAACATTCTTCTAAGAGATGATAGGCTGCACTTAGAGGCAGAGCCATATCCAACTGTGTTTTGCCAGTGCGTCTCTCACCTGGATGACTGGTGTGTGTGCAGAGTCAGGATGAGGTCCCAGATAGGCTCTGAAGAATGGGAAGTGGTCATACTGACTCATCAGAAGTCTCAGAGTTCGGTTAAAGTCTAAGGAAGTCCAATGACCAGAGATTCGCCAGCCTCCAAGCTAGGAAGAAGAGAGACAGGGCTGAGCATCAGGATCTGTGAGACCTATCCCCCTTTATCTCGATGCTTCCTTCCTACATAGTTGCTACCTCCTGATCTCTGCCCTGAGTCCTTTGATCCTCCAGAGCTCCACAGCTATCCTTCTTTCTCTTCTCTCACCCAAGGTCCTGATTCTCCCACAGGGCATTGCCATTTCCATCTCCATCTCCCTCCTAGAACCTGAGGATCCCTAGGAAAAAGACCCACCCTCTAGGAAAAAAATGGCAGCCCCAAGCATGCATTGGTCCTATATGTCATGTATCCAAAAAAGTTGATGCCCCAGCTTTTCTCACCTCCTCAATAACTTGTCTGAGGGGACCAGCCCCTGCAGCTTCAATGGCAGGTGTGTCCATGCAAGAGCTATAGAACTGGAAGGCTTTCTCTTCCCCAGAACCTAGATGCTGGGAACCTGGGGACTCTAGAAAGGAAGCATGGGAAAATTAAAGGAGAGTAGACTGGTATAGAGACAAACAGAGAAGATGGAAGACAGGAAGCTTATAGGACAGAAAGAGAAGAAGTCTGCAGGGGTATGGAAGGAAAGTAAAGAAACTTGAAAAGGTGGGCGGACTGCCCAGTTTGGAATGGATCAACTTGATGAAAGGATAAGAGCAGAGAGGAGGAGTGGGAAGAAGACAATGAGGAAAATAAAGGAAATGTGGAAATAACAAACAAGGAGGAAAAGACATGGAAAGGAGTGAGAGAGAAACGAGTGGAATGTGGGTAAAGGAGAAAGGGTAGAAATAAAAGGCAGGAGAGAGATGAATGAAGAAATTCAGGAAACTAGAGAACTTAGAGGGATTGAAGAGGGAAACAAAACTCATAGGAAAGGTTTAGCAAAGAGAAGAAACAAGGGAAGACTCACCTAGTCCGGACTCTCCTTACCCACTGATCCCAGGAAACAAACAAATAAGCACATTACAATAATCCAAGCGCATATCCATCGGAATCCTCCACCCTTTAGTCCCCCGGATATCTCTTTATTCCATTGTGGTCAATAGAATTCATCCTGGGCATATTTTTTCCTTTCATCTTTATGCCTTAACTGGAAGTTCCCTCTACCAAGA
>NW_007730233.1:132104-140282 GCF_000696425.1 Galeopterus variegatus
GAACTGGAAGGCTTTCTCTTCCCCAGAACCTAGATGCTGGGAACCTGGGGACTCTAGAAAGCAAGCATGGGAAAATTAAAGGAGAGTAGACTGGTGTAGAGACAAACAGAGAAGATGGAAGACAGGAAGCTTATAGGACAGAAAGAGAAGAAGTCTACAGGGGTATGGAAGGAAAGTAAGGAATAGAGCTAAGGAAACTTGAAAAGGTGGGCGGACTGCCCAGTTTGGAATGGATCAACCTGATGAAAGGATAAGAGCAGAGAGGAGGAGTGGGAAGAAGACAATGAGGAAAATAAAGGAAATGTGGAAATAACAAACAAGGAGGAAAAGACATGGAAAGGAGTGAGAGAGAAACGAGTGGAATGTGGGTAAAGGAGAAAGGGTAGAAATAAAAGGCAGGAGAGAGATGAATGAAGAAATTAGAAAAAATTCAGGAAACTACAGAACTTAGAGGGATTGGAGAGGGAAACAAAACTCATAGGAAAGGTTTAGCAAAGAGAAGAAACAAGGGAAGACTCACCTAGTCCGGACTCTCCTTACCCACTGATCCCAGGAAACAAACAAATAAGCACATTACAATAATCCAAACGCATATCCATCAGAATCCTCCACCCTTTAGTCCCCCGGATATCTCTTTATTCCATTGTGGTCAATAGAATTTATCCTGGGCATATTTTTTCCTTTCATCTTTATGCCTTAACTGGAAGTTCCCTCTACCAAGAGACAGTCTACCTCCCACTCTTTTCCCATCAAAAAAGGAGAGCAGAGGGATGCATTTATTTCTCCCAGATTCCAATGTATGCTGTCAACACATCCTCTAGGTGTCCCTATGCTGGAAACGCATGCCTATCTTATATATTCTTATTCCCAATTCCTCACCACCATCCACCAACTTCCTGGGACCCCCTTCTAACCTCCTACATGGCCTCAGTTCATCCTCCTGGTTTTCCTCTCATCCCGGCAGTTCTTTTCCCTTCTTCTCAGCCACATCCACAGGAATTTTCCTTTTTTCCATGGCCTTTTAACTTGACTCTCCTCCTTACAGCACATCCTCTGTGTTCCTGCCCTTACACACCACCAGTGATGAAGCCTCCTGTCACATCTCACCCCTCTATCCTGCCACCTTCATTCCACTGTCGTCTCCAGTCATTCATTCCTATTTTCCCACTTGTTCTGGTTCAGCTGATTACCATGGTCCAGTATCCAAGTGGAGAAGTGACAGATCATGAGAGAGATGGGAGCTGGCAAGTGGTGGGAGGCCCTGGGAGACCAGAGCGTTTGAAGGCTAGAGAAGGACAGGGATAGGCAGAAGTTTGAACATGCAGGAGACGTTCAGGAGATGCTGGTGGAGGAAGATACCATCATGGGATAGAAATTGAAAACTTGGGGGTAAATAGCAAAGAAGATGAAGCTTGTTAGAAGGGAGAACTTGGAGAGAATGGAGTAATCATGGATAAATGGAAAAGGAAAGAGGATGGGGATTAGAGAAAGAAAAGATGCAGAGGGGCCAGAAGAGATGAGCGGGTGCGGCGGGGACCCGAGCGACAGGGGACAGTGACTGAGAAGCAAACCCAGGCAGTTTCCTGAGGAGCCCTTTGAGGATGGTGCAAATCAGTTGTCCCATAACTATGCAGAGTTTGTGGCAGTCACCGCCATTCTAGGCCCAGAGTCAGCTACTTGCACAGAGGCTCTTGCACCCCACTTCCCTCACCCAGTATCCTCTGAAGTCGGCTCTTGTTTTCCTCTTCAAGAGTCTGAAAAGAATTCCTGGTCCCATTGGGATTTCCACAGGCAAAGCTGAAGAAGTCGGTGCAGGGAGCCACACTGGTGTCCCCAGAAGCCTGGTAACGGGCCAGGAGATCCAAATGCACCTGTGTCTCACAGGGGCCTGTGGAGAAAGGCCCAGAGCTGGGAAAGAGGGAAGGGGTCGAGGCTTCCCCCAAGGGGCGAGGCAAGGGAACGTCGGTGAGGAGCGAAGGAGAAAAGGAGAGAGAAGCCGCAGGAGCAGGTGTTCTGGTGGACCCGGTGGGACCACAGGGAGCGGGAGGGTCAGGGCGGGCTACTAATACATCAGGGGCAGGAGCCTCAAGAGCATGCACCGGTGCCCACCCTTGGGGGACAGTGGCCTAGGTTGGGTGTTCCAGGATCTTGCTTACGAGGGCAACAGCTCTGGAAGATGTAGACCAAAAGCATGGAAGAACCAAGGAGCAGGCCCAAAAGCAGGACAATCATCAGCGCCCGCCTGGTCATTGCCCAGGGTCCGCTTGATTCGGTGGGCAGCGCCTCTTCTGGAGAGTTCTGTGGGAAGAACCAGGAGGAGAAAAATGAAAATGGAGGGGTTGGGAGAGAGAATAAATAAGTCAGTGTTAGGGACCCTTTGTACAGAGATAATTCTCCTGGTTCTCCTGGAACCCAGCCCTGTTTGGACCCCTGGGAGGTGAGATAATAATGGACATCACCTGCCTTGCATCAGGATCAAGCTGGTCGTTAGGCGATGAGTCTTTGTGGGACGTTAGAGCTGGAAGGGATGACATCAATGTATTCCAGCCTCAGTGCAGGAGGTCACTTACCTCTTGGCTCTGGAGTGTCCCCATTCCACCAGTGAGTTCAGTCTTCTGGGCTCTTCCTCACTTCTGTCCTCACTCTCCTGAAGTGAGACAAGGAGGAGAGAGAAGATGATTCAGGGAGAGGGGTGCATCAAAGGGACTTTTATCAGGTCACGCAACACCTCCTCTGCCTGCCCTCCCTCCCACACATATTTCCATGGCAGGACAGGGTTCCCAGGTGAGCTTCAGAATGAGCCTCCCCCGCTGGATGTGCCATTTCTTCCCTCCCTCCCTCACCATCTCCCTCTCCTTTCCCCTTCTACTCTGGAAGCCTCGCATTCCCTCCTCTCACGCAGGGGACAGGCCATTCCCACACAGCCACCCTCCCCGCAAGCCTCTGACTCCAAAAGAGAACATCTTCCCCAGGGACTTGCCGTCTGTCTGTCCTCCTGGGCTCCCAGATTCTTCCTGGTTCTGCTCCAGGTGCAGAGTCTGAGGACTGGGATGCAGGAAATGGCCTCCCTTCTGCCCCCAGCCCAGTTTCTTCGTCCTGGAGAAGGGGCACCGCTGTCACTGTGTCCCCGTCCCCAAACACACACTCTTGGCCTCTGGGCGGAGCCTGCTTATCAGTGGGGAGACACCCAGGCCTCTCCTCCTGTATCTCACTTCTCAGGGGAGAAGGGGAGGAGTTTTCAATCCCCATGCAACTGCCCTGGGTCCTCTCTCCTCCTCCTGCTCTGTGGCTCTGCTCAGGAAATGCCTTTATTTCTGGAATATCCTTTCTTCTCTCCTTTCTTCTGTAAAAGAAAAATCTGGGGCACAATAAAATTTTAAAGTATTTGTTTAAGAAGCAACTCATGAATTGGGGAATGATAGAACAAAAGAAGTTTAGGGCTTCGATGACAAAGCATCAGAAGCAAGTATTTATTGGGAAGATGCAGAAGCAAAATAAGAAGTTATTTGATTGATTTGGTGTTCCATAATTGTAGGTACCTGTTGGAATGTCCCTTGTCAAGAATCCTATGTTAGCTGGCTGTTTACGATTGGCTGGGTAGGTTTTATTTCTGTCTAACATAAGCATTTATCAGAAATGACCCAAGTTAAATTTTGCTTGCGCAAGAGTAAGGTTACTTCTAAGGCCTTTGGTTGTGTTTGCTCAGGAATCTTTCAGGCCCAGTCTCCATTTTAATTTTGGTGTAACACTGATGGAAATCTCTTGGATTCTTCAATTTGCAGGTCAAATGCCACCTTACCCAGGAGGTCCCACAGCCCCATGCCCATTCCCAGTGTTGCCACATGTGCTTAATTGCTTCTCCACGTGTTTCATAGCCCTGCTGGTGGCAGGTAGAGTCATGCAATAAAAAGATCAACCAACTAGGAGACCCTAATCTGCTAATTATTAGCTCTGTGACAATAAAAATGTCACTTAAGCACTCAGGCAGGTAAGCAAGTTTCGTCATTGGAAAATGAAGGTAATATTTGCCTGTGCCTACCACACAGGGTCTCATGCCTTCTACAAAGGAATGAGGCTTTGCCAAGTCCCTGTTTCTTTCACTCTGCATTGTACTAATTCTACTACATACGCTGGTGGCTTGCATCTTCATCTCCCTATTGATTGAAAACTACTTAGTGGTAGGTACAGTGTTCCTTTTTCCTTCACATCTTCTCAAGATGCTTTATAAATGTTAGTAGGAATGAATTGCATTCCAAGCCAGAAACTCTATTTCCCATGTCATATTGAGCCCTAACCTGTGGTCTCAGTGAAGCGAGCATATTCTGGGAGGAGGTATCTCACCTCTGTCCCCTGTTTCTCTATCTCAGGCAAAATATGACTCTTTGGACAGTCATGCTAATGATATCTTGGCCATATTTCCTGATTCCATCAGCACTGTGCTAGGGCCATGATGGTTTTGTTGGGATGGGGTGGGCATGAAAGAATGGCTCCCTTGTTGGAGAAGTGGATTAGTTCACTGGTCAGTTAGGGCCATATTACAGAGTATCATGAAAGTCATGAAGAAAAGTCAGAACATTGGAAAATAAGGCATTGGAGAAAATAAGGCTTTTGAGGAAGGGTGGGACCACATCTAAGAAAAGCTGGCATGGTACCAGGGTCTGGGTTGATTGGATAAAAGTCAAGAGGCAGACTGGTGTTGCAGAAATGAGGGCCTGACCCATGGTGATGGCAGAAGGGAAGGGAGGACACAGAAAGAAAAATTGTATGGAAGAAAATAAACAAATGGTTAAATGAAGGAGGGCATTAAAACAGTCACAGATTAGCCCCAGGTTGCATTTCTGTATGACTAGGAGAATAGCCATGCCAGTGATAGAAAAGTAGAATTGGGGTTAAGGGTGGGAGCGGGGACCACCTTGAAGGGAAAAGGATGATTGAGGATTTTAGTGGTGTTTGGCCTGTGTGGGTACACACCGATCATGCCTCTTTTACTACCTACCCTTCCTCGGAAAGGCCCAGTACTTTACCCCTGAACTTCTAGCTTCTGTCCCACATATTTCCTTCCTCACTCCTTTTCTACCAATCACATTCATGGAGCTAATGTTTTCCCAGAACAACTCAGATTAGATAAAAGCAGGTTAAGGAAAAAGCGTGCTATGTGATGTTAGCCCTGTGGACAGCCACCTCCTCCTGGACTTGGGTTCTGTCCCTCCTGGAGAGAAGATATGGCAACGTGGCCCCCAGGCTCACCCTTCCCCACCTAGCAGCCTCCTGAAGGCACAGTAACTTCTGTTCTGGGAGCTGCCTCAAGAGCATGGCTCCTCTTATCTCCCATGGCTTACTCTGTAGTGAGCCACCACCTCCACAGCCATACCTGGTCATGGAGAGCAGCCACATTGCTCAGAGCTAAGAAGTGAGGAGAGGCACATTAACAACCAGGGGCTTAGGGCACAGGCACCATGTTTGTCTTTGCAGACACTGCCTCCTGGTTGCCTTAATTGTTCTGTCCCATCTATTCTAATTCCACAATCTTTTGTTTGATACCATAATAAAACCCAAATAATAACAATTGTCATAATAAAAAGAACACATACTTTTTACTGAGCATTTCCTATGTGCCTGGAATGTGCTAAATATTTTACTTATCTATTTTTTTCCTTCTGTCTCCACAGCAATTCCATGAAGGAACTAAGAACTCTTATTTTCCCCATTTCACAGATGAAATTCACAGAAGTACAGTAAACTTGCCAAGTTGTAGAATCAATAATTATCAGAACTGAGAATTGAACCAAAGCCTTCACTATTGAGCCTCTCAGTCATTAACCTTCTGTTTGTGGATGCTTTTTCATAGCCCAAATCCTCTAGACTCCTGTCTAAATTCTTCTTTTTAAACTATCTTTACCTCTTTGGTCTTGTTATGGGATGGCTTTGGAGGATGTTATTCTTCAAACTTTCAAACATCCACTTTCACCTTGTGAAGACCACAGCCTTTGTTGTCTTTCCATAATCAGCTACCATCGATAGTGGGGAAAGCATCAACATCAAAAACAGGACATGTGTCTACATATTGTGGCACTCTCAGGTATGCACATCAGTAGCAATTCTCTTCTAAGATCCTTGATTACAGTGATAACAACTAAGAAGCTACCTCCTAAGACCTGGTTTTGAATGAACCAGAGTAAGCCATGACGTCACATGCAATGTTGAGGACTTTGACAGAAAGATGAGAGAGAAACAGATCCATGGGGGAAGATTTCCAGATGTTCGAATTGCCCTTTCAAAGGAAGCCACCCTTGAGAGTTGGGGATCACCTCTGGGAATGAAAATGTTATATGTTCAGTATTCCACAAAGTGGTATGTGAAACCATTTAAGTGATAGGTAGATGGACCCCTTATAATATTTTAATTTTCACATACATTTTTCCTTTATAGATATATGACTATAACAAGACTAGAATACATAATCCCTGTTTAATTAAATTAGTAAGTCAAATAAAAATTTATTAAACAGATAATAGTTCATTGGTACTAGAATATGGCAAAAACTTGAAGGTAGTGCTCAGAACACCAAAGTGTGAAAGTTCAGGTAGACACATCTCAAAAGGAGGGTCTTTGTTCTTTATTTGTCCTTGGTATTTTCTTCATGCCACCATGACCTTCTTCCCAGTTCAACAGGTGTCCAAGGCAGTACTCTGAACACAGAAGATTCTAATAAGTTGTGTTAATTAGATGTATGTTTCCTCAAGAAAAATTTGCATAAGATCTTGCTAAATCCACTGTCTTTGTCAACCACTGTCATAATAATGCTTAGTAACAAACTACCCAAAACCTAATGGTTGCAAAAACAAGTGTTTATTCTCATGTTCAAAGATCTGCGTAATGACTGCTGTTCAGCTAAATCTAGTTTGTTTTCATTTGTAGTTAAAGTTATATTTGGATGGGCATGGATCCAGGACACAGATTCATGCAGGTCTGTCCCATGTATGTTTGTTCTGGGGCCCAGGCTAAGGAGCAGAGGAGAAGCAGGTCATGTTTTCCCATAAAGGGTAACCAGAGTGCAAGACACAAGCCAAACCATAAAAGAAATTTTGACTCAGTCTTCATCATGTCTGTTAACATTCTATTGGCAAAACAAGGAGAAATATGCTTTGCTTATAGTGGGAGAGGAAGGGTAGTGAGCATTTGCTAAAGAGTAAATCCAAATCATCACGCCCACTTATTGAAAACCTCAATACTCCCTATCTAGGGTGAAGTGTTTGTTCATGCTGTCCGGCAGCAGAAAAATTGGCACCCTATGTGAGCCAGGCAGAAATCTACACAGAAAAGAAATGGCAAGAGCCCAACTGGTCAGCCTTCTGTGTGAAGAAGGCCCATAAATACTTATATCACATAAATGGTGCTCTTGTTTCACATGCCTGATGCACGGCAGGGCATCTCGAGCCACCTGGCAGTGAGGCCTTTCCTCATCTATGAACCTTTAAACCAATTTACCCATTCACACAAATGGTCAAAATACCACTTCACCTTTTTTTAAAGAAAAAAAATTTCTCAGACTTTCATCCTTTAACCATTGACCTTGACCACTCTATTTCTTTCTGGTTAGCTCTTGACTCTTTGTTCTGTTCCATCTTTTAGGCTTAGCACCTGCCCTTCAGAGTTAATGCCTGAGCTTGATTGTACAGATTTCAGCTTGTGTATGCACTAAGGATTTTAGCCTAAACTCCCACCTTAGATCTTCAGCTCCTGGCAGACTCAGGTAAGGTTCCATAACCCACCTCCATGCTCACAGATCGTTATTCTCAATCCCCAGCCTTGGCTGAATAATACCCAAGTGGCCTGAGTGGGGATTACAAGAGGTGGAGATCTGTTGGGCATCAAGAATACAAAAGCTCAAAGTTAAGGTTGAGCTTAGATACTAACACATCAGCAAGATGTGCTGAGTTCAAGAATTATAGATAGAATAAAGCTGGCAGGAGTTGGCAAGGAAATAAGGCTTAGGAAGAAGGTATTTAATCTTAAAGCATGGAGAAATTTGCAAAGCTAGCTATCAGCTACATCTGGTCTCTGGAGTCCAAAAAATCACACCTCTGCCTGCTCTAATCCCCAGATTCTGAAGTTCAAATATCTGTTGCTGATAGTATTTGTCAGCTACTGACCGATTGTATTGGCTCACAACAGGAG
>NW_007730233.1:141056-143241 GCF_000696425.1 Galeopterus variegatus
ACTAGTAAACTGTACACTTAAATTGGTTAGGATGGTAAGTTTTATGTTATGTATATTTCATCACAATTAAAAACTTTATAAATTAAAAAGAAATGGAGAATCGCAGCCATATCTCCAACTGGGAGCTATTCTCTTTACTTCTTTTCTTTCTTTTTCTTTCCCCCCAAATTCAGTTCTTTAACTCCATTTGCTCTGTTTAAACTCATGAACACACACGCATACAGCCTCATCTAGAAAAGACTATCTCCTGATTTGTGACATTCTGTCTTCTTTATTTCTAAGTTTTGCCTTTTCCTGGAACTACTCAGAGAGACTGTTCTGGTTTTCTTTTTCCCATCCCCTTCCTGCAGCAGGGCAAGTCAGAGGCCTGTGCACATCTCAACTGGCCATGTCTTCCCTGTGTCCACACCTCCTCCAGCCCTGTGTCAGTCTTGGCTCTCTCATGCTTCACCAGATAGCTGCAGTAAATATGTTCAGTGTATTTCACAGAAGTGGTATGGTCTGGTGTAAAGAGCAGGAAATTTAGATTTCACTGAGCACTGAGCACTGAGTTGATTTGAACGTGGGTTCTACCAGTTACCAGTCAGATGATCTTGGGATAGCCTCAGCCTCTCTGTACTGCCAATTTCCTCATCTGTAAAACAAAACAATCATGCCTTCTTTGACATGATTAGTGTAAGGATTCAATAATGTGTGTTTTCTACATTGCTTTGCATGTTACAGGCAAACAACAAACGATAGCTACCATCACTTGCAAATGTTTATTTACATATATTGTTTCAGAGTTTCCAAGAGCAATACAACAGTATCGTACTATCTACGCAGTAAAGGATAAGAGATTGCAAACCTCATCTTTCTACTATTGATTTTCTCTTATCTCAATGGCACATTAGACAAGGCTAAGAGTTCACTCAAAAGTTGAAGACATTGGTATATGTGGGCTTCATTAAAGAGAGTTTTTAAATACTGTGGTTTTCCTTTCTTTCTCCATGAACTGTGTGTACCTCTTACTTTGAGCCAAATGAGAAGGTTCAGGAGAACAATTTGGAGAGCTTGATGTATCAAGAAGTCATACATGACTAATGCTTGAAAACTGTAAAGCTGAGACTGTGGCTGGGTAACTGCACAGCACGAGCACTGCATTGGACGGAAGATGTGTTTCCATGAATGTGCATTTTCTGTGTACTTCCTGTGCTATGTGGGTCACATGGAAGGGAGCTCACCAAGGGCAGAATTGACATGTAGATGCTGGAGGGCTTCCTGCCAGGAGCAAGACTAATCAGCAGGAGGAGGCTGGACATGCACTTTTAAATGAAAATGTTAAGACAAGATTATGAACAGTAAGCAAGGGAAGCATAATCCAATTTGGAGAACTTTTAGTCAGCTGTTCCTAGTGAGAATAACTCTGAAGAACCTGCAAAAGTGTCCCATGAAAGAGAGAAAACTTTGGAAATCAGTCTCATGAAGGAGGCTCCCACATTAGATAAAAGTAAGANAAATCACACCTCTGCCTGCTCTAATCCCCAGATTCTGAAGTTCAAATATCTGTTGCTGATAGTATTTGTCAGCTACTGACCGATTGTATTGGCTCACAACAGGAGAAGCTTACTCTGAATTCAAAATAAAGAACTAACAATGAACGTGTCCAAAAATTTACTGTAAGAATAAGAATTGCTGTGTTATTTATAATGATTTTCTTTAATGTAAGCCCCTAACTGTCCTGCTGCAGGGAAATGGCTAAACAATAGTAGATCCAAATGTTTCCATGCAATACTATATTAAAATATCAATTATAAGTAAAATAAGCCAGTCACAAAAAGACAAATTACTGATAATTCCACTTATATGAGGTACCTAGACTAGTCGAATTCTTTGAGACAGAAAGTAGGATGGTGGTTGCCAGGGGCCAGAGGGAGGGGGAAATGGGAGGTTGTTGTTTAATGGGTGTAGAGTTTCAGTTTTGCAAGATGAAATGGTTCTGGAAACTAGTTGTAGAACAATATGAATGTACTTACTAGTAAACTGTACACTTAAATTGGTTAGGATGGTAAGTTTTATGTTATGTATATTTCATAACAATTAAAAACTTTAATAAATTAAAAAGAAATGGAGAATCGCAGCCACATCTCCAACTGGGAGCTATTCTCTTTACTTCTTTTCTTTCTTTTTCTTTCCCCCCAAATTC
>NW_007730233.1:144702-145621 GCF_000696425.1 Galeopterus variegatus
AAACTGTAAAGCTGAGACTGTGGCTGGGTAACTGCACAGCACGAGCACTGCATTGGACGGAGGATGTTTTTCCATGAATGTGCATTTTCCGTGTACTTCCTGTGCTATGTGGGTCACATGGAAGGGAGCTCACCAAGGGCAGAATTGACATGTAGATGCTGGAGGGCTTCCTGTCAGGAGCAAGACTAATCAGCAGGAGGAGGCTGGACATGCACTTTTAAATGAAAATGTTAAGACAAGATTATGAACAGTAAGCAAGAGAAGCATAATCCAATTTGGAGAACTTTTAGTCAGCTGTTCCCAGTGAGAATAACTCTGAAGAACCTGCAAAAGTGTCCCATGAGAGAGAGAAAACTTTGGAAATCAGTCTCATGAAGGAGGCTCCCACATTAGATAAAAGTAAGAACTGTTCCATCCCTTACTTCTCTTCTTTCCCAAGCTCCAACATGGAAGGAACCAAAACTGTTGTGGCAAGTTGGAAAGGAGGTGGGTAGAGAATGAAAGAAGATGTTGACTATGAGCTGAATTTCCCACTGAAGTCTCCAAGCCTGAGACAAGTGCACACTGGGGAAGGGGAGAAATTTTTAAAAAGACAACGCCCAGAGTTCTGGTGGTAAATTAGACTGCTCTTTTTATTAACCGTAAATAACCGGAGGACTTCTTACTGCATAAAGGACCTAGAAAAGCTTCTGGACTTGCCCAAGATTTCACCCAGAGGTGATGAACAAGCTGATAGAGCAGGTTTTGCAAGAATAGTTTGGAAGAAAGAATAAAGTCCATTCTGCTTGCACCCTGCTGAGTCTAGCTCCATTATTAAACCTGTCACGTTAACTACATGACCAAGGACAAGGAACTTCACTTCATTGTTTCATCATGTGAAAATTGAAAGAATTGTACTTATGCATTCTATCAACTGAAT
>NW_007730233.1:146766-172482 GCF_000696425.1 Galeopterus variegatus
GGCTAGGGCTGTTGGCCAGGGTGCCTCAGATCTCCTCCATGTGGCCCCTCCAGCAGAAAAGCTTGGGTGTGTTCTCATGGCACCTGGATTCCAAGACAGCAAGAGTAGAAGCTGCAAGGCTCTGGAGACCTAGGCTTGGAAGTCATACAGTACCACTACTGTCATATTCCATTGGTCAATGCAAATCCCAAGTCCAGCTGAGATTAAAGAAGAAAAATAAACTTCACCACTTGAGGAGAGGAATGCAAAAAATGTGTAAAAATGTTTAATATGCCATAGGGAGAAAGACAGCTTTCCTTGTGAGGGAACGTATTATGAAGAAATCACTGAACTAGGAGTCACAAAACCTGGTTTTCAATCCTACATTTCTCATAAACTGGCTGGGTGATTTTTACCTAATTTTCCATCTCAGTAAAATCCAGCACCAAAAGCCTATGTTTCTAGGTTTCTGATTCAGTCTCTATTTCTTCTCTTGGGGCCTTAGAAGTCTCTACAGGTTTACGGTTATCAACCCATGGGAACTGATTCTCTCTCTCCCTTAAGATAAAAAGAGATCAGTGAAGAAACAGCCTAAGCCTACTAAACCCACTCCTGAAAGTAGACTATAATGTTGCAGCTATTTGGAATCTTCTTTAGAAGATACTTGGCCTTTTCCCAATGCCTCTGCATGGTTTTTGTTTGTTTGTTGGTTGGTTGGTTGGTTGGTTGGTTGATTGTTTTGTTTTGTTTTGTTTCTCCTTTCTCTATTCTGCAGACTGAAAGGCAGATGCTTTCATGGATAATAAGAATGAGATTCATGCTGGTTAGCTGGAAGGAATCCAGTGTCTGGGTGTCTGTGGACTTTGTGGAGAAGAGCGGCCGTGCCAGTTCTGGACTACATCTCTAAAGTCTTTTACATGTGAGAAAATTACTGTTTTATTTAAGCTACTGCAGTTTCTTTCTATCACTCAGCGCTGACTCTAGTCCTACTAATAGACAGGCATTACTACCTCTAACATAGTCAACATTCTGATGACCATTGCAAACTGCACAACTCTAAGCATTGCCAATTATATGGACTAGGATGTGCTTGGTTTCCTACAGTGTTGAGCCACATGGCAAACTTGTACCCAACATCTATCATAATGTGAAAAGAGGAAGTTGATCTGATACTGCTATCTTGTTCCTTTATTGCTTGCTAGTTCTCTCAGAAACCTAGATGTTCTTGCTCAAGCTGTTTAATTTGGCAATATTTTTATGAGTCCTTAACAGTTGGAGTACTCCCAAGAAAACAGAAACCATTCTAGGTATCTCAGAGGAAACAAAACATATGTAGTTGAGTACACAGGTGATGGAAGAGTTGAGAAGCCATAACAAACTAAGTATAGAAGAAATGTACCTCAATACAATAAAGGCCATATATTACAAATTCACAGCTACTATCATACTGAACAGACAAAAGGTGAAGACTTTTTCTTTAAGATCTAGAATAACACAAGGAGGTCTCCCACCCTCCCACTCTTATTTAACATAGTTCTGAAAGTTCTAGCCAGAGCAATAAGACAACAGAAAGCAATAAAGGGAATCCAAACTGGGAAGAAGGAAGTCAAGCTATCCCTATTTGTAGATGGTATTATCATATTTATAGAAAACTCTAAAGACTCTACCAAAAATTGCCAGAGCTAATAAATGAATTCAGTAAAATTCCAGGATACAAAATCAACCTTAAAAAAAATCAATAGTGTTAATAACAAAATATCTGAAAAAGAAATCAAGAATGTAATCCCATTAATAATAGCTAGCAAAAAAAAAAAAAAGAAAGAAAAAGAAAGATGAAATACCTAGGAGTAAATTAAGCCAAGGAGGTGAAATATCTCTACAATGAAAATGACATAACATTGATGAAAGGAATTGAAGAAAACACAAATAAATGGAAATATGTCCTGTATTCATGTGTTGGAAGAATTAATATCATCACAATGTCCATACTACCCAAAGCAATCTACAGATTAACAATTTCAATCAAAATATCAATGGCATTCTTCATAGAAACAGAAAACATAATCTTAAAATTTGTATGGAACCACAAAAGACTCCATAGAGCCAAAATAATGTTGATCAAAAATAACAAAGCTGGGGGCCGGCCTGGTGGCGCACTGCTATAGTGCGCCGCTTGGGAAGTGCGGCGGCGCTCCCGCCGAGGATTCGGATCCCACATACAGACCGGTTCCCGCTCACTGGCTGAGCGAGGCACGGGAGCAACGCCGAGGGTTGCGATCCCGTTGCAGGTCCCGGTCCGGTACGGGGGCGACACTGAGGGTTGCGATCCGTTGCCGGCCACAGAAAAAGACAAAAAATAAATAAATAAATAACAAAGCTGGAGGCATCACACTACCTGGCTTCAAAATATACTCTAAAGCTATAGTAACTGAAACACCATGATACTGGCATAAAAACAGAGAAATGGACCAATGGAACAGAATAAAGATCCCAGAAATAGAGGACTAGTGGAAAGCCAGGACTTTCACTATCAATCAGTGGTAACAAGGGCATCCCTTGACCCAGCAAAACTGTCATTAGAGGCCATGTGGGGAGTAATAATGATGCACTCCTACCCCTTACAGAAAGGGAGGTATCAGTAGAGGCCAAATGGTGGGGAGGGGGAGGCTAGAAATCCCACCCTTGCCCAACAGTAGTGAGGAGTCCTAAACTGGGATGTCATCAGAGGCCAATTAAGGAACCTGAATTTCTGCCCTTACCTGGCAGTAACAAGTCTGTGCTCCCTCTTTCTTACTTTGCTGAAGAAGTATCAGAAAAAGGCAGCTAAAATAAAAGATTTAAATAAGATCTAGATCCTCATAACAAAGATGTCCAAGTTTCAATGAAAATTACTCATTATAACAAAAACCTGGGAGATCTGAAAACAAAAGAAAATTAAAAGACAATATAGATATCAATAAATAGATGTCAGAGATATTAGAATTATCTGATAAAAATCAGCCATAATAAAACTGCTTAAATGAGCATCTATGAACTGCTGAAACAAATTTAAAAAGTAGAAAGTCTCAGCAAACAAATAGAGAAATAGAAGGAAGAGTCAAATGGAAATTTTAGAACTCAGAAATACAAAAATTAGAATTCATAAATAAATACCCAAAATTTAAAAATCAATGGATGGACTCAAGAGGAGACAGGAAAAACAAACAAACAAACAAACAGTACACTCAAAGATAGAATAATGAAATTACCCAATCTGAACAACAAAGAGAAAATAGACTGGAAAAAATTGAACAAAGTCTTGGAGATCTGTGGGATTACAATGAAGGATTTAACATTTATGTCATCAGCAAAGGGCAGGGCAAAAAAAAGTACTCAAAGAAATGATAACTGAAAAGTTCTCAAATTTGGCAAGAGACATACACCTACAGATTCAAAAAGCTGAGCAAATTCCAAACAGAGAAACCCAAAAAGATCCACACCAAGACACATCATATTCAAACTTCTGAAAACTGGACATAAAGAAAGATCTTAAAAACAGCAAAAGAGAAATGATATTAATAGGGCAAAAACAATTTTGATGACAGTGGATTTCTCATTAGATGCCATAGAGGCTAGAAGAAAATGGCATGTATTTTCCAAGTGCTGAAAGAAAAGAATTTCAACCCAGAATTTTATACTGAGAAAAAATATCCTTCAGAAATGAAGGAAAAGTCAAGACATTACATCTAAGAGAATTTTTCATCAGTAGAGTTATCCTAGAAGAGTGGCTAAAGGAAGTTCTATACACAGAAAGAGAATGATAAAAGAAGGAACCTTGAAATGTCCAAAAAAGACAAAACACAGAAAGCAAAAATATGGTAAATACAATAGGCTTTCCTTTCTGTGAATTTTTGAAATTGTGGTTGACAGCTGAAGCAAAAGATATAACATCTTTTATGTGGTTCTAAATGTATACAGAGAAAATGTTTAAGATCATCATATTATAAACATGAAAGGAAATAAGATGACTGTGATTAATTATCCATACATAATACTAAAACAACCACTAAAAAACTGTTCCTAAAGGTACACTAAAAAAAAAATTATAGAAAAATTAAAATACAGTTTGAAAATTTTTCAAGTAACCCACAGAAAGCCATAAAAAAATATAAATGAAAGAACAAACATAAAACAAAAAAATAAAATGTCACACTTTAACTCACCAACAATTCCATTAAATATAAGTGGTCTAGTACACCAAGTAAAAGACAGAGATTTGCAAACTGATTNAAAAAAAAAAAAAGAAAGAAAAAGAAAGATGAAATACCTAGGAGTAAATTAAGCCAAGGAGGTGAAATATCTCTACAATGAAAATGACATAACATTGATGAAAGGAATTGAAGAAAACACAAATAAATGGAAATATGTCCTGTATTCATGTGTTGGAAGAATTAATATCATCACAATGTCCATACTACCCAAAGCAATCTACAGATTAACAATTTCAATCAAAATATCAATGGCATTCTTCATAGAAACAGAAAACATAATCTTAAAATTTGTATGGAACCACAAAAGACTCCATAGAGCCAAAATAATGTTGATCAAAAATAACAAAGCTGGGGGCCGGCCTGGTGGCGCACTGCTATAGTGCGCCGCTTGGGAAGTGCGGCGGCGCTCCCGCCGAGGATTCGGATCCCACATACAGACCGGTTCCCGCTCACTGGCTGAGCGAGGCACGGGAGCAACGCCGAGGGTTGCGATCCCGTTGCAGGTCCCGGTCCGGTACGGGGGCGACACTGAGGGTTGCGATCCGTTGCCGGCCACAGAAAAAGACAAAAAATAAATAAATAAATAACAAAGCTGGAGGCATCACACTACCTGGCTTCAAAATATACTCTAAAGCTATAGTAACTGAAACACCATGATACTGGCATAAAAACAGAGAAATGGACCAATGGAACAGAATAAAGATCCCAGAAATAGAGGACTAGTGGAAAGCCAGGACTTTCACTATCAATCAGTGGTAACAAGGGCATCCCTTGACCCAGCAAAACTGTCATTAGAGGCCATGTGGGGAGTAATAATGATGCACTCCTACCCCTTACAGAAAGGGAGGTATCAGTAGAGGCCAAATGGTGGGGAGGGGGAGGCTAGAAATCCCACCCTTGCCCAACAGTAGTGAGGAGTCCTAAACTGGGATGTCATCAGAGGCCAATTAAGGAACCTGAATTTCTGCCCTTACCTGGCAGTAACAAGTCTGTGCTCCCTCTTTCTTACTTTGCTGAAGAAGTATCAGAAAAAGGCAGCTAAAATAAAAGATTTAAATAAGATCTAGATCCTCATAACAAAGATGTCCAAGTTTCAATGAAAATTACTCATTATAACAAAAACCTGGGAGATCTGAAAACAAAAGAAAATTAAAAGACAATATAGATATCAATAAATAGATGTCAGAGATATTAGAATTATCTGATAAAAATCAGCCATAATAAAACTGCTTAAATGAGCATCTATGAACTGCTGAAACAAATTTAAAAAGTAGAAAGTCTCAGCAAACAAATAGAGAAATAGAAGGAAGAGTCAAATGGAAATTTTAGAACTCAGAAATACAAAAATTAGAATTCATAAATAAATACCCAAAATTTAAAAATCAATGGATGGACTCAAGAGGAGACAGGAAAAACAAACAAACAAACAAACAGTACACTCAAAGATAGAATAATGAAATTACCCAATCTGAACAACAAAGAGAAAATAGACTGGAAAAAATTGAACAAAGTCTTGGAGATCTGTGGGATTACAATGAAGGATTTAACATTTATGTCATCAGCAAAGGGCAGGGCAAAAAAAAGTACTCAAAGAAATGATAACTGAAAAGTTCTCAAATTTGGCAAGAGACATACACCTACAGATTCAAAAAGCTGAGCAAATTCCAAACAGAGAAACCCAAAAAGATCCACACCAAGACACATCATATTCAAACTTCTGAAAACTGGACATAAAGAAAGATCTTAAAAACAGCAAAAGAGAAATGATATTAATAGGGCAAAAACAATTTTGATGACAGTGGATTTCTCATTAGATGCCATAGAGGCTAGAAGAAAATGGCATGTATTTTCCAAGTGCTGAAAGAAAAGAATTTCAACCCAGAATTTTATACTGAGAAAAAATATCCTTCAGAAATGAAGGAAAAGTCAAGACATTACATCTAAGAGAATTTTTCATCAGTAGAGTTATCCTAGAAGAGTGGCTAAAGGAAGTTCTATACACAGAAAGAGAATGATAAAAGAAGGAACCTTGAAATGTCCAAAAAAGACAAAACACAGAAAGCAAAAATATGGTAAATACAATAGGCTTTCCTTTCTGTGAATTTTTGAAATTGTGGTTGACAGCTGAAGCAAAAGATATAACATCTTTTATGTGGTTCTAAATGTATACAGAGAAAATGTTTAAGATCATCATATTATAAACATGAAAGGAAATAAGATGACTGTGATTAATTATCCATACATAATACTAAAACAACCACTAAAAAACTGTTCCTAAAGGTACACTAAAAAAAAAATTATAGAAAAATTAAAATACAGTTTGAAAATTTTTCAAGTAACCCACATAAAGCCATAAAAAAATATAAATGAAAGAACAAACATAAAACAAAAAAATAAAATGTCACACTTTAACTCACCAATCACTAAAAAAAAAATTATAGAAAAATTAAAATACAGTTTGAAAATTTTTCAAGTAACCCACAGAAAGCCATAAAAAAATATAAATGAAAGAACAAACATAAAACAAAAAAATAAAATGTCACACTTTAACTCACCAACAATTCCATTAAATATAAGTGGTCTAGTACACCAAGTAAAAGACAGAGATTTGCAAACTGATTAAAAACATCACCCAACTATATTCTGTCTGCCAGAATTTCACTTCAAATATAATGATATAGTCACCTTAAAAGTAAATAATTTTTAAAAAGATGTATGATGCAAACATTAATCAAAAGAAAGCAGGAGTACTTACCTTAATATGTGGTAAAGTAGACCTCAGAGCAAAGAAAATTACCAGAGACAAAGAGGGATATTATGTAACAATTAAAAGGTCAATCAACCAAAAAGACATGGGAATCCTAAAAGTGTATGCACCAAACAACAGTGCTGAAAAATGTGAAGCACAAACTGATAGAACAGTAAGTAGAATTTGACAAATCCACAATAAGAGTTGGAGACTTTAACACCCCTTCTTAACAAACAATAGAGAATAGAGTATCTAGACAGAAAATCAGCAAGAATATAAAAGAACCCCAAATGGCCTAATCAACATTTGTAGAATACTCCACCCAACAAAGGCAGAATAGACATTCTTCCCAAGTGCTCACAAAACATATACCAAGATAGGTGATACCTTATTAGAAAAAATTCAGAGATTGTAAGAGCATTAAACTCATACAGAGTGCATTCTCCAGTCATAATAGGATCAAACTAGAAATCAAATAATAGAAAGATAAAATCTCCAAACACTTGTAAATTAAACAACATACCTCTAAATAATCTAAGGTCAAAGAGGAAGTCTCAAGAAAAAACTTTTAAAATATATTGAATTGAATGACAATGAAAATATGACACATCAAAATTCATGGGGCATAGCTAAAGTTGTATTGAAAGGGAAACGTATGGTGCCAAACACACATGGGAAAAGAAAAAAAGTCTCAAATCAATAATCTGAGCTCCCATCTTAAGAACACAGATAAAGAAGAAAAAATAAACCCAAAACAATCAGAAGGAAGAAAATAATTAATATAAGAGCAAAAATCAATACAATCAAAACCAAAAACAGGAGACAAAAATCAATTTAAAACAAGAACTGGCTCTTTGAAAAGATTAAAACTTACAAACCTCCAGCAAGACTGATGGAGGAAAAAGAGAGAAAGTACAAATTACAAATATCTGTAAAGAAACAGGAGATATCACTATAGTACCTGCAAACATCAAAATTCCATGAGCAGCTCTAGCACATAATTTGAAAATTTAGATATAATTGATTGATTGATCAAAAACACAAATTTTCACAACTCATCTAACATGAAATAGTTAATTTGTATAGCCCTACAACTTTTTAAGAAAATTTAATTTGTAATTTAAGGACTCCCAAACAAGAACTCTTCAGTTTCTAACAGTCTCAGGAAAAACTACCAAGGATTTAAAGAAGAATTAACACCAATACTATACAATGTCTTCCAGAAAATATAAGAGGAAGGAACAGTTATCAAATCATTTTATGAAGCTACTCTCACCCTAATACCAAAACCAGACAAACAAAACCTATAGACCAATATCCCTCATGAATATAGATAAAAAATGTTCTTATCAAAATATTATCAAACAAAATTCAGCAATATATAAAAATATTATTCTCCATGACCAAATAGGATTTATTCAAGGAATGCAAGACTAGTGTAAAATCTGAAAAATCAATCTATGTAGTTTGCCACATTAACATGCTAAAGAAGAAAAATTGCATAATCATATCAATTGATTCAGAAAAGTATTTGACAAAATTCAACACCTATCAGAGTTGTCAATGATAATGAAAAATAGGAAAAGAAGGGAAATTTTCTATTTTTCTCAGAAAAATAGGAATAGAGGGGAACTTCCTTAACCTGACAAAGTCCATCTACAAAAATCCTGTAGTTAACATGATACTTGACGAGACACTCAATGTGTTCCCTGTAACATTAGGAACAAGGCAAGGATGGCTGGTCTGGTCTCACTCTCATTCAATATAGCACTGGAAGTTCTAATCAGCGCAATAATGTAAGAAAAATAAATAAAAGAATATGGATCAGAAAAGTAGAATCAAAATGGTTTCTATTTACAGATAACATGATTGTCTTACATAGAAAATCCCAAAGAATATACAAACAAAAACCATAGAACCAAAAAGTGAGTTAATCAAGGTCACAAGATACAGGATAGAAATACAAAAATCAGTTATATTTTCATATACTAGCCATGAACACATGGACACTAAAATTTAAAAGTAACACCATTTACAGTCCCTCAAAAAATACTTAGCTGAAGCATTAGTCATAGTAGCAAAGACATGAAATCAACCTAAGTGTCCATCAATGGATGAGTGAATAAAGACAAGGAGGTATACATACATAATGGAATACTATTCAGCCATAAAAAGAAGAAAATCCTGTCATTTGCCACAACATGGGTGAACTTGAGTTCATTATTTTAAGTGGAAATAAACCAGATACAAAAAGACAAATACTGCATAATCTCACCTATATGTGGAATCTAGAAAAGTTGATCTCATAGAGCTAGAGAGTAGAATGGTGATTACCAGGGGCTAGAGTGGTTGTGAGGAGGGTTTGGGGAGATGTTGGATAGAAGGAATAAGTTCAAGAGATCTATCATTCAACCCGGTGACTATGGTTATATTGTATCTTGAAAAATGCTAAGAGAGTGAATGTAAAGTGTTCTCACCAGAAAAATGATGAATCTGTGAAGTAATGCATGTTAATTAGCTAGATCTAGTCATTCTACAGTATTACATACACTTTAAAACATCATGTTGTACATGATAAATATGCATATTTTTATCTGTTGATAAACAAAGATAAAAGCAAATACTTAGCAAATCTAACAAAACATGTGTATTAGGGTTCTTCAGAGAAACAGAACCAACGAATGATGCTAGAAAAATTGGACATTCATAAACAAATAAATTAATCTTGACCTAAATCTCACATCTTATACAAAATATAACTCCAAATATATTATGAACTTAAATGTAAGACATAAAAATATAAAACTTATAGGAAAAAAAACCACAGGAGAAATCCTTTGATGCCTAAGGCTAGGCAAAAATTTCTTAGACTTAACACCAAGAATTGATAAACTGGATTTCATCAAAATTAAAAATCTTTGCTCTGTAATCAACTATTAACTATTTAAGAGGATTAAAATACAGACTACAGACTGGGAGAAAGTATTTGCAAACTACATATTTTTTTAAAAAAACTGATATCTAAAATATCTATTTAAAAAAACACTCAAAACTTAACATTAAAAATAATCTAATTAGAAAGTAGGCAATAGACATGAAAAGACATTTTACCAAAAAGAATATAAATATGGCAAATAAGCACACTGAAGATTGTTCAAAATCATTAGCTACTGGAGAAATTCAAATTAAACCTGCAATGAAATATCAGTACATACCTGTCAGAATGACTAAAATAAATAGTGACCACCAAATGCTAGAGAGTATGGAGAAATTGGATCACTCATGCCTTGCTGGTGGGAATGTAAAATGGCATAGTTTTATACAGAAATAGAAACTTATATTGGCATAAAACCTGTACACAAATGTTTGTATCATCTTTATTCATAATATACAAATGGGAAATAACTTAGAAGTTCTTCACTGAGTGAGTGGTAAAACAAACTGTGGTAATACATACCATGGAATATTACTCAGCAGTGAAAAATAAACTAACTGTATGTTGAGTGAAAAAAGTCAATCCCAAAAGGTGACATACTATATAATTCCATTTATATAAAATCATTTAAATACCAAAATTATGGAAACAGAGTACAAATTAGTGGTTGTCAGGGGTTAAGGAGGTGTTAGAGGTGGGATGGAAGTAGATTTGTCTATGAAAGGACAACATGAGAGATCCTTGTGGTGATGTAACTGTTCTGTATCCTGATCGTATCAATGTCAATATCCTGGTTGTAAAATTGTACTATAGTTTTACAAGATGTTACCATTGGAGAAAACTGAGTACAAAGTATGTGAATCTCTCGGCATTATTTCTTACAACTGCCTGAGAATACTCAAGTGTCTCAAAAATAAAAAATTAATTAAAAAATGTTTTTAATTTGCAAGATCAGTACTTTAACTGTCCCATGGAATAAATTGGACAATGCAGCAGTCTAATCTTTATTGCAAACAACAGAATCTATTCTAGATAGTTTAGTCACAGTTAGTCACTATTCAGTGATATTTGGAAGTTCATGATATCTGGGAAAATCTGTGCAGCAACAATGCCAGGACCACACCGTGTTCCAGCCAAGGTACCCTTACGGCTGCCAACACTGCCCAGACATTGTGGCTCCTATTGTGGTGCTGAGCAACAATCATCACAGGCCCTGGCACCACACATTTGCCAAGAGTTGATCCATAGTACACACTTTTCCTGCCATTTTTCACTTTGCAGTCGAAGTCTGGTACAAGTGCATCTGATTAGCAAAGCCTAGGTCATAGCCTGTGCCTGACCACAGGGGAGTCTGAGAGAGCATGGTCTGGCTTCTACCTTGGAGAAGAGGAATTTATAACATGGGAAATTCTCCCAACAAAGAAAAATTTTCAAAAAATACCTGGTCACAAACAACAAATATTCACTACAGACAGAATGCCTCCTTTTGCAACAAAGAGACTATTTGCTTTTTGAAGATCTAAAGAAAAATTCCAAATTCTGGTAGGGGACCACAGGGGAGTCTGAGAGAGCATGGTCTGGCTTCTACCTTGGAGAAGAGGAATTTATAATATGGGAAATTCTCCCAACAAAGAAAAATTTTCAAAAAATACCTGGTCACAAACAACAAATATTCACTACAGACAGAATGCCTCCTTTTGCGACAAAGAGACTATTTGCTTTTTGAAGATCTAAAGAAAAATTCCAAATTCTGGTAGGGAAGGGCCGGCCCGGTGGCGCACTGCTGCAGTGCGCTGCTTGGAAGTGCGGTGGCGCTCCCGCTGAGGGTTCGGATCCCACGTACAGACCGGCCGCTCTAACACCAAGGGTTGCGATCCTGTTGCCGGTCCCGGTCCGGTATGGGCGCGACACTGAGGGTTGCGATCTGTTGCCGGTCACGAAAAAAGACAAAAAAAAAAAGGAAAAAAAAAAATTCTGGTAGGGAAAAGGAATGTGTTTCTTTGATAACTTACACATTTTTCCCTTCAGTTCTAGTGTTCTCTGTTTCTTGACTTGATATTGACATATTGTATTTTTATAAAAGTCATACATTTCACTTGTCTTTCCAATCATATTAGCATATAACAGTGCATAACATTTCTTAATTAGTTATAATATTGTTCTCCATTGCTGTACACCCTCTTTATATCTAATTTTATTTTACTTTGTATTTTCTTTTCTTTTTTATTACAAAATACCTGTTTATTATAGCAAACTTGAAAGTCACAAAAGCACACAGAAGAAAAAAATTATTTGAAATCCAGAATCTGATAATAACTGTAATGAACTCCCCAATATCCATTCTACCCATATCCTATTGTAAAATAGACATGCAGTTTCAGTGGGATTCACTCTACCACCATATCTGGGGTGACCCCTATTTGACCTCAGCCAACCAAAGTGATTTCATTCCCCCTGGCTAATGTGATAAGTTCAGGCAGAGTAATATCTAAGCCAGTCAATGCCTGGCACCCTCCTTTCCATAGTGATTGGTTCAGGAGAGGGCACAGGACCTATGTGGGTCCAGAATTAAAGAATCCCAAGACGTATGTTTGTTAGCAGAAAAGAAGCTCTCTTCTCCACCCCCACCCCAATTCATGCCTGACTAGTGTAAAGGAGAAAGCATTTAGCCCCAGAGCTGCTTGAAACCTATGTGGAAGTAGAGCTTATACTCAGGAGATGGAGTTAAAAACAGAGAGAGAGAAACTGTGTCCTCATCCCATCACTAAAGTCTCTAACACCAGATTCTCAGAGGTCTAGTCCCAGGTGGTTACTTTCACTTCCTAACTGAACAAAGTAAGATTTGCCCAGATTTATCATGTGACAACAGGAAAATGTGTATTTTGTCTCTAAATTTGCTTTTGACCTACATGTGTGGCTGTCTTGGTAAGGGGTCTCATGGATAATTCTCTTTTAAGGACATAGAGTCTCCCAAGCAAACCCTATTTTGAAATGGAATTCTTACTTTGCTTCCCAGATTGTCCTCTAAATTTTCTAAAGCCTGTGGTCCATAAATATAGAACTGGCGGATGTAGCTTGATTTTAGTACGCAGTCCAGGTTTTGGTGCCAATGTTATGTTGAAATAAAAGAGTGTTATTGAAATCGTATGTATCATCTATATTTAAAATACTGGTGGGTTACTTGAGCTTGGAATGCCTAACTACTCTTGATAAGGGTCAGGATCACACTCTGTTAACCTAAAAAAAGAGATGACCCTGAGGCTGTCTGTGGATGTCTTAAGCTACAGGACATGCACCCTGTCCAGGCTACCACTGTTGAGCTTTTGAAACCCATTTAGAAGTACTGTTTCTCCACTGACGAAATAGTGTACAGCCAGTTTCCTTGAGGGCTCGCAGGCTGTCCTGACGACCCTCCAACTTCTCTCCCAACACTTTCATAAACACTGTGACTGGAGTAGTGGGAAGCCACACAATAACTCTTCAATTCTTTCTTTGGTTTGAGATCCTCCTCTGTGAGTAGAGGTGGATTAAAGCTAGTATGCTTTGTTCATAGCTAAAGATTCACTCATTTAGAGCAATAAAGAATCCATTCTAGTTCCACCACAGAAGTAAAAAGATAGTCCAAGTAAAGTGACTTCAAATCCCATTCTCATATTTATAGATGGCAGGTATTACTTCCAGACCTTATCTTCATTTCTAGCAGGTATTCATTAGTGTCGATGTCTCAGTTCTCAGTTCTTCTCAGTTCTGTGCAAAAGCTCTAATCCCTAGCATGCATTGCAACCTCTGTGTTTATTGTACCTGCCTCTGACCATGACATATGGAGCCCCACAGCCTCAGAAAATGTGCTACCTTCTCTAGGTCTCTATTACATCTTCTTGTCTAAGTCCTGTTGGGAGTCACTGTTTCTCAGTAAAGAAAGACAAGTGGTGTGGGTGGGACAGGGTGGGGGCACATGCAGTGTCCTGGCACCCAGAAGCAGAGACAGGCAGACAATAAACAAGCACACAAATAAATATTGTAATTTCAGGTGCTGATAACTGCTATAAAGAAAAATAAAGCAGAAAAGGGAGATGGAGGGTGTGGTAATAAGAAGCCATTTTTTTAATGGTCCCAATTTTACTTTATTTTATTTTATTGAAACATAATTGTAATGCATATTTGTGGGGTATAGAGTTGAATATCAATACCTATGTGCAATGTGTGATGGTCAAATCGGGATAATTAGCATATTCATCATTACAAAAGACAAACCATTCTTTGTGTTCATTAACCAATTTCTCACTAACCCCCCTCACATTCCCCCTTTCCCACAGTTCTGATCTTGCCTTTTGAGAGTTCAACTTATTATTATTATTGTTGCTCCTTCGTCCCTTCTTTTCTTTCTTTCTTTCCTTCTCTCTTCTTTATTTTTAGCTCACTTATGAGTGAGATGTGGTATTTCTCTTCCTGTGCCTGGCTTATTTCACTTAACATAACTTTCTCCAAGCTCATCCCCTCCTTCGTCCCTTCTTTTCTTTCTTTCTTTCCTTCTCTCTTCTTTATTTTTAGCTCACTTATGAGTGAGATGTGGTATTTCTCTTCCTGTGCCTGGCTTATTTCACTTAACATAACTTTCTCCAAGCTCATCCCTGCTGCTGCGAATGGCAGAATTTCATTCTTTTTTATGGCTGAGTAGTATTCCATTGTGTATATATACCACATTTCCCTTATCCAGTTATCCATCAATGGACATTTGGGTTGGTGAACTTGAGCAGAAAGGAGCGAAAGAGTCAGCCAGGTGATGATCAAGGGAAGACTTCGAACTTTCATTATGTGTTGGGAAGTCATGGGACAGTTTTTAAAGGATTGCTAAGGGTCCTGGAGAAGATGGTGTTACATGGAAGCAGGAAGGCTGTTTAGAAGGCCATTAGACTCATTGCAAGATCCAGGCAAGAAATGATGAAGATATAGATTAAAGCAATAGCAATCGAGGTGTCCAGAAACAGCTGAAATCAAGATATATACTCCCCTCCCGCCCCCACAAAAAGGTATCATCAAGAGTGTTAATTGATGGATTCCATGGGAAATTAGATGGGGGGAATGGCTATCAAGCATAAAGCCTAGATTTGATGCTTGAATAGCTGGATGAATGGTGTTGCCGTTTTCTGAGGGAGAGAAAATTGAGGGAAGAACAAATTCTGAGTAGATACTTTGTGGAGAGCTTGGTTTTAGATGTTTAAATTAAGGTGTGCTTACTAGACATTGAACTAGAGATGTTGAATAGGAAATTAAATAAAATGTCTAGAGCTCAAGGGAGTGGTCAAGGCTGGAGATAATAACTTGGAAGTTTGAATTGAAGTAGATTAGCTTTAAAGCCAAGGGACCAGAGGACATCACCCAGGAATGAAATCAGAACATGGGCCTCTCCAATGTTTGATAACCAGAAAGAGAAGCCAGAAAAGGAAATTAACTTGAAGAATTAGGATTTTTATCTATCTGTGTGTATGTGTACATTGATTTTTTTAAAATTGGAAATGTCATATTGGGGTATACATACAGATATCTTTATGCACCAGAATTATCCTATGTCCGAAATTAACTTGAAGAATTAGGATTTTTATCTATCTGTGTGTATGTGTACATTGATTTTTTTAAAATTGGAAATGTCATATTGGGGTATACATACAGATATCTTTATGCACCAGAATTATCCTATGTCCTTTTGATTATACTTATCAGAGGTTTAGCAATTTTCTTCCTCTTGTCAAATAAGCAGCTCTTAATTTTGTGTATGATTGTGCCACTTATTTTCCAGGTTATTAATTTATGCTTTTATATTATTTTCCTGTTTTGCTTTAGACTAATACTTTATTTTTGTTCTAGAATTTTACAGTATAATAATTTTTCATTTATAGATATTTTTAATTTTTTCATATTAAAGACCTTTAAATGAGTACATTTTCTTCTAACCACTGTTTTGGCCACATCCCAACACATTTTTTGATGCAGAGCTGTGCTTATTATTACTTTAAAATAGATTTTTATTGCATTCTTAATTTCTTTTATAAGCCAATTCTTACTCATAAAAAATCTTTAATATCCCAAGAAATTAAGCAACTTGTTAACATTTTCATTATTCATTTTTTCTTTAAATGTGTTATGGTTAAAGCATGTGTTGAGCAGGATTCCTGCTATTAGGAGGTTATTTTGATATTTTAAAACCACCTTTATGGCTTATTTGGAGTTTTAAAAAGATTTTTGGTGACAGCTATTCACAGATATATTGTCAATTTTTCTTGTCTAATTTCACAATTTGTTAAAATTGCCTGGATAATTGGATTGTCCAAATCTTCAATATTTTCATTAATTAGCTTTATCATCTTGATATTGTTAGTCCCTACCTTTCCCACCCCCAAGGATAATCATTCGTTTCGAGGTAAGCCCGACCAATGACAATTACTACTAAGGGTCTTAGTACTAAGGGTCTTAGTACTAAGACAATTAGTACTAAGGGTCTTAGTACTACCAGTGCAAGGGGACTATGATGAGCTCTGTTGCTTCTAACAGGTTATTCGTGGTGGTTGGGTGAGGCTCCAGAGTTAGTGCTTTCCTACCATCAGTCTCTATTGACTGATGTTATAGAACTCCTGCCTGCATCTCTGGCTGTAATCTCTCTAGAACTAGATCTCAGCTCTACCTCAACCACTGCTGTTCCTGGGGATCTTGATTCTGCTCCCTGAACCCTCGGCAGCTAGATGAAGACCAGAGTCAATCACAAGTATGCATCCCCCATTACTTCCTGGTGCTGATGCTTCCAGCATTTGAGGTCCTCTACTATTCGGGATCTTCTCAAAACATTGAATTCTGGAAAAAAAAAAAAATCTAAGTTTGCCATTGAGATCTATACACTTTGGAAAGTCTTTATACTTTTAAGTCTAATTCTGACTCCTTCTCCTGCCACCTCAGAAATGTTGAGGTTCTAGCATGCCTACTACCTGAACTTGCTGGAGTTGTGTACATTCTCATACTGTGCAGCTCAGATCTCTCATCACAAATGCATTATTTTGTCATTCTCTTTGTGATAGTCCAGGTCCTCAAAAAAGCAAGTGTCTAAATTAGATTAATCATGCAAGTGTTTATTAGGGGAAATGTCTGTGAAGGAATATGGGGAGGGAGCCAGAGAGGACTGGGAGAGCCATCAAGCCACAATGCAAATTTCACGTGGAGTGAAGGATAGAGGGAGAGAAGGGGGCAGTAGCTTTGCAGACTGCCACATAGCCTAAGGAGGCTTGGGAGAGTCCTCAAGCTGAAGTTGCAGTCAGAGGAATCCCTTGTCTCCAAGAATGGGCTGTCCCTTAGATCCCATGGGAGCAACTTGTGGGTGGCATAGACTTCCACACTGATGGATTGCAAAGCTCACTTAGCTCCATGGATTTGGAGGTCTGCAAGGAAAGTTCTGTCCATACTCTCCTCCATTTTAAATAAGTTTTCATTAATGTTTTAATGTTACATTGTTTGAATGTAACTTTGTTGTGTTATTTTTATTGGCCTTTTTATTATATTTTATAGTCACTATTATGCTTAATAATTTATGCATTAACTTCTACAATTTTGAATATCACTTATACTTTCCTTGTAATTTCATAGTGTCTTAACTAATCTTGCATTTTTTTTTAATTTATAAAGTGTCTTTTTATTTTTTCAGTATAGAATGAGACTTTTTTCCTAGAGGTGAATTTTATTTTTTGAGAAATAGTAATTTTGTCTGAAATCCACTCTACCAAATTTTTTTCTTCCTCCTATACTTGTTATTCTGTTTTGCTTTAACAAATATGCCATTTTATACATAGCATGCATTTATGTGTTTTCCTAAAATGTGCTTGAAGATAGCTTTATTTAATTCAACACGCCAAGGTTAACTAATAAAAACACTTTTATTTCTATTTATGTTAAACAGGAAATAGAAACTTTGGGTTGGTTCCTTTCTCTGACATGAAGTTTTGCACTGACTTTGATGTCTAAATGTGCGTCTCATTTCTTCTCTTTTTTGATCTCATGTCAGCATTATACTGATCATGACATCAATTCATTAGCAGTCAGAGTTCTCAATGATATCTTTTCAAGGTCATTTTCCCATATCATAAGCTGCTAAAAATAACATTTAAATGTTGTGTAGAGGTGAGGTATGTAGTCAGCAAATTTCTCTATGACCTTTGAAACTGAAAAAACCGTCTACTTAATTTTTTCTTTACAAATGAATGATCACTCAATCAGAAAAATGGTCTCTGAGGGAACAGGTTTTCCTTAAGAACTTACTGATATTGTCTTATTTTAAGATTTTATGATTTAGGTTCTAAAAGTTGCAGTCACTCTAATCTGTTATCTTTTGAATACTATCAGTTCATTTTCAGATTCCTGTATTATCGTTACATTGCCACTGAAATGAAGGTGGAAGCAAATAAATGTGTTAGCTTGCTCACCTGTTTTTTCTATTAGCCAGTAAGTATGTTTCGGGTTGTGAAGATCAGATACCCAACCTTCACTAATTTAGTCAAAAAGGAGAATTGTTTTCTCATGTAACTGTAAGCAGGGTGGTGGGCCAGTGCTATAGATGGACTATTTTTCTCCCCATCTCTCAGCATAGCTTCTTTCTAATATTGACACCATTTTCTTCTGCAACCTGGCTTCCTCCACGTGAGTGGTGACAGTTCTAGGGATATGCCTTTGAGTTCCACCATCAAAGAAGAAATGATTGTCCTTTTCCTCAAAGTCCAGTTTGAAAAAATCCTGAGCAAGAGCTGCGATTGGTCTTTCTTAGGCCAGATAGATACTTACATCATCAGTTGTGATGGGGTGAGATGGTGTGTATATAGTTGGCCCAGTCCGGGTCAGGTGCTAGACTTTTGGCCTCTCATTTGTCAGGAGCAGAAATTTAGAAAGAAAATGTCATCTTTAAGCCAAATCTTGCAGAGAGGAAAGAGCATTTCCTAAGGGAAGGGGGTACTACCCCAAAGAAAGAAAGGAGGAATTCTAGGCAGACGAGACAATCCATATTCATTATAGCAACTTTTACTCATTTAAAACCACCTTATTCAGGAATTCCTTTAAACCCAAGACAGATTATTATGCACCAAGTTCTGTCATTTTATATGCTTTATTTTAATATGAGTATAGTTTGGGTTTTATTTCCTGGTCTAGCCCATCAATTAACTTTTACGGATTAACAACAATATTCTTCTTTTTAAACATTTTAAAAATATTTTTTAAAAAATCAAATAATACAGGTATGTATAAAGTAATGTGAAAATTTCTGTCCTTTTGCCCATTTTCCTAAATCCCCAGTCAACTGTTATAACAGTTTGGTACGTATCTTTCTAACCCCTTTTTCAGAAATATCCTCTCACACAGACATACACACATACAGAAATTTCTTCAAACAAAATATATGATACTTTGCATGATGCTCTGCAACTTTCATTTTTATTTATTTCAAAGTAGTCAATTTTATATATCAGCATATCTAGTATTACCTCATTCCATTTAATGGTTATACAATATTTTATTGTACAGTTATAACAAAATTTGTTTAATCAGTCCCCTTTTATTGGGTATTTACATTGCATCTAGTTTCATTATTTCAAAACAAAGGATATGTATGTTTCCAACAAGGATATACATATCCTTGTGTATATATCGCTGCACGCTTGCATAAGTGCATAAATCTAGAAGAACAATTCTTAGAAATGGACAGCTGGGTCAAAGAGTGTATTCTTAATTACTCTATTATGTTTAATGATTATGTTACATCTCCTTTATTCTAACCAGTCCTAGATTAATGACAGCTACAATTCCTCTCATTTCTTTGCTAACATCTATTATTTATATTTTGATTGTGGTTTTATTGAGTCATTTTATTGCAGGGAAGTTAGAAGTTTCATCTGGATTCATGAATTATGAAATCGTTTTCTTGTGCTAGAATATTCTTTCCTTGGTTTTTGCATATCTACTGCCAGTTTTCAGTACCGATATTTTCATTTATTAAGCCATTGTTTTGGTATTTTATTGTGTTTACCAAAGAAAGAAATCTCTGACTGGTTACTCTGGCATCTTTGGTGATATCTTGTATGCTCTAAAACACCACAAATCTGAAATGTATCATTCTATTTTTCAGAGAACCTAAGTTTTAGACTTGTAGTTATCAAAAGTTTTTTCTATTTTGTTTAAATATTAGGCATCAAAACCAGTCTCAACAGATCCTATTTAGCATACTTGAAAGTCTTCTTGGTACCTCAAGACTAACATTAGGACTTCAGTCCTAACGTAATGAACAAAGTGTCCTAAGTCCTTGGATCAACTTTCTCGAATTCCCCTGCCAACATGCCTCTTGATCGTGAGCTAACACCTGCTCATTGCTTTCAGGAGGCCAGCCCTTTCTTATCTACTTTCTGTGAGTAAATCATTTTATTAAGCTTTTTATAATTGTCTCCAATAAATAAATAAATCGATTTTAAAAAGTCTATCAGACTTTTTGTGAGTGAAGTGCCTGAACTTTATTTAGTTCATGGACTTTGGGACATCTATTTGTCAGCCTGCTAGTTTATTTCACTATTTCCTAACTATTAGCTATGTTCTAGAAAGGCTGTATAGTTCAATATTGGACAAGATATAAATGTATATACACACATATACGAGGGATCTTCAAACAAAAAGTTCATAGAAAGATTTGTATTATCTTTTAATTCTATTTTTCCATGGACTTTTTGAAGACCCCTCCTGTGTATGCATATATGCGTGCAAGTGTGTATATATATGTGTGTGTGTGTGTTTATGTAGGTGTATATATGTATATACCTGAGTGTGTGTGCATATGTAGGTATACACATATATATGTAGCATATCTACAGAATTAGGATACCTAGAAAAGTAGGATCATAGAGTATCCCAAACACAGACTTTTTAAAAAGAGTATCAGAATATTAAAACATCTAAGCATAATATATTCACATGATTCAAAATAAAAAAAAATACTTTGAAATACTTTTCTTCCCATTTGTCCACCAGCTACCTGACTCTCCTCCCCCAGGGCAACCAATATTATCAATTTCTTATGTGTCCTTATAGAGATATTTTAAGCATATGGAAACAAATGCACACAAACACGTTTCCTTCTTATGCAGATGGTAGTATATTAAACATATATCCTACATTTTACAGATCATTATGTAGCCGTATATAAGGCATTTTTTCCTTTCTTTATTTTTTTAACAGCTCCAGATTTGTTCACCGAATGAATGTGCCATTATTTATTTCACTGTTTCCCCACTGATCAATATTTAAGTTATTTTTGATCTGTTGTCTTACAATCAATGATGCATTTAATAATCAAACACATACATTATTTTGCTGTGCCAGCATATCTGAATGACAATTCCTATAAGAGAAATTGCTTCACTGCCCCTCAAGCAGGTTACTTTATTTTACACTATTTTACCTATTTTACACTATTTTACCTATTTTCCCACAGTACATTATAAACCTTTTGGACATTTGCCAATTTAATAAGTGAAAAAATGGTATCTTAATGTAGTTTTAATTTGTAGTTTTTCTTATGAGGGAAGATGACAATATTCTCATATGTTCTTATCTTTTGTCCATTTTTCTGTTGGGTTGTTAAGATTTTTTCTTATTGCTTTATAGGAGCTTGTTACGCATTAGGCAAATCAACCTTTGTGGTATGTGTTACAAATATGTTTCCCAGTTTTTCATCTGTCTGTTTACTTTTTGGGGGTGGTATTTGCCATAGCGATTTTTTTAAACTTCCAAATAAAATCAGACTTATCAATGTGTTCTTTTCTGACTTCTGTGTTTTAGGTCATATTTAGAAAGGTCTTAGCCATTCCTATATTCCTTTTTTTTTTATTTCTTATGTTAAATTTATGGTTTATTTAAATTTTTGACCCATTTGAAATTTATCCTGATGTAATATATGCAGTAAAGGATTTAACTTAATTATTTTCCAGATGGCCACCTAGTTTGTTTCACCATTTATTGGATAATCTGTCTTTCCCAATGATAGTGCTTGAGCATTTTAATTATAGCTATCTAATCTGTTTTACAGATATTGCTCTTCCTCATTACCCCTCTCTTTCAGAATGGTTTTGGCTGTTTTTTGTTTGTTTATTTTTCCATATTAAAATGTAATCTGCTTGTCTAGGTAAAAAACTGTTGATATTTTTAATTGTGATTGTATAATTTTTATGAATGCACTTAAGAGAGAATTGATATCTTTGTATTGTAGAGTTCACTTTTTCACTTGTTCAAGTCTTTAGTGTCTCTCGGGGATGTTTTGAAGTTGTCTTTATGTAAATCATTACTTGTTAAGTTTGTTCCTGATAATGTTATATTTCTTTATTGTTACTTTTATAAATGAGGTTCTTTTTCTCCATTACATTTTCTAATTGGATTTGTTTGTACATGCGAAGGCTTTTGATTCTAAATATAAACTTTGTACCCAGCCACATTACTGATTTATCTTATTGTTTTTTCACTCGTTTTCTTGAATTTTCCAGATATATACATTATTTTAAATTAATGTTAATTTTATCTTCTTTCCAATGTCTTACATCTGTATTTTTTTCTCTTGTCTAATTGCATTGGCTAAGATGCCAGAAATTTTAATTAATTTACTTAGACTTAGAGGGGAAGTATATAGAATTAAATTAAAGATTTGCCATTTCATGAGACACATAATCTGCCATGGTTCACTACAGATTAATCCATCCTCTCACCAGGAGCACAGGCAGCTACTGAACTCTGGGAAGATGACCCAACAAAGATAAAAAGTATGGAAAATGGAAGCCTCAAATGAACTCTAAGCAAAGAGGCAGAAATCCCATCCTAGTCAACCACCTTGCCTCTAGAGAGGGCAAACTCTGATATTAATGTATTTGCTGACCTCTTCTGGCAAATCTGAAGTCAGTCAGAAGATGGTGATTTTTCCCTCTCAATTTACATGTGGCTGAGAAGTCCTCGGGTTTTCTTTTCTTGGGTTTTCAATACCCCAGAAGTTATTTTTAAAGTCCAAACTTTTCTTTAACTTCTCTGCCTCCTTCTTTTCTTCCCCCTGTTTTATAAAACATGCAAATGTTTATCTCTCCCTTTCCTCCCTCAAATGTTTGTCTGTTTACACATCCCTGTATCCACAACTATCTTCCCTGATTGACTATTTCTGAGCTTCAACTCATGCAATCCTTGGAAATAGGGCAACTGGGAAGTCACCGATTGCCTTGGCTGGAGCAGTTTCAGTGGGCCATGGGGAGGAGAATACATTTTGCTGTGGGTGAAGAAATGAATGAAAGGTGTGGAAGTAATAATAGTGGTTGTATATGTGTATTTCAGTAAATTTGGCAGGGAAGGGAAGATAAGATTGGATGGTAACAATGGTTAAGCAAGGATAAGAAAAGGGCATTCATTCATTCATTCATTGTCTAGAGTGTGCAGTGGCCGTGCAAATGCTCCTATCATACCTTGAATGGCAGGAAGTGTAATTCACTGGCAGTCCCAGCTGCTGTGCTCCAAAATCATTCACTTGTCCTTGTTGGGGCCATGTTTCCCACGGGCTGCTCCCAGCTGGTGACTGTCGTTGTCAGGAGCAGCTCAGATTTAAGAACACAATGGCCTTTGTACAACTTCGTTAAAACTTAACTGTTGTCTTAGACTCCCCCACCTGACCTTCCCACCTTCCCTCTTTCCTTCACATTGCTCACACCCGCATCACAATCTGATGACTCTCCCTGCCTTCCCAACCCCAGGCTTCCTCCGCTTTCTCTCTTAGCATTCTCCTGAGAAATGTTTTAGACTTCCTGTCCCACTTGGAGTTTACTTCTTAGAAGACTCAACCTAATCCAGAGTGGAATAAACTTGAGCAGGCTTGTAGGATAAGAGCAGGGGTGGAAAATAATGCTCTATGTCTCATCTTTCTTGCAGATTCCTTTCTAAACTTTCCAGTCTTATCCTGCTGCCTTACCCCTCCTTTCTCTCTCTTTATCCTCCTGATGAGGCCCTTGACCTTGCCCCAAAACTGAACCTCCTCTCTAGCTTTCAATCTTAGTAAACTAAAGGAATCTTGCCAAAATCAGTGGAGGCCAAGGAGGGCAGCTACCAAACCCCAGAGTTTTGCTTCCACTGCTGAAACGTGTTCATTTTGTGGTTGCCTCCATAATGACATATTGAAATGGACATTGTCATTGGGTTTCAAAGATCAAAGCTCAAAAAATAGGTGTTTAGTGCTGACAAATTCTAAAGGAGAAGTACCAGACACAACTCTGCAAGACTTATTAAAAATGGCAAGGCAGTCCATTGACCTTCATTTCACCACTCACCCATGCCATGAAGACAAAGGACTACGTTTACTAGAGAGAGGGAATTCACAGGAGCGGAGTTCTGTGGCTCTTTCTCCCACATACCCTAGACAAGTATAGGCAGTCTCCAAGAGGCAAAGGTCTGTTACTTATCCCACTCCCCAGTTGGATGCAAATCCCCACAGACCCGCCCTGGCACCATCAGAGGAGCAGCATGGTGAGAGTCCTAGGAAGCAGAGTTGAGGGAGCAGGGAGCACTCTTGCCTCATCAGTGGGGAGGATCATAGCAAGCCTGCAGTCCTATCATTGACATAGCAAAAGGGACTAAATGGATACCAAAAGGTACGAACCATCTTGAAGTTCCCTGGTCCAAGAGGGCCACCTCTTCAGCTGTGGAGATCCTACTGAGAGGCTGTAAGTTGAAGAACCAGTGCAGGTGTTGAAGGGATCTCAAAGCAATGCAAAATGCAGGTGTCCTTGCAGGGGACCTAAAGAATCTGCAGAAGCACTCAATGAGAAAGATACCATGTGGACACCTGCCCCACAAAGAGCATCAGCAGCCAAGGAAAGGACAAAGAGCTCCAGACCAGTAAAAAGACTTCAGCCCCTTTCTCTCTAACCTCCTCCCCCATGTCCTCACACCAGAAGACCCAGGGCAGAGATGGGGGATTAGAGTAGACCGGTAAAGAGGGATGAAAACAGCAAGCCATTCCTGCTCCCCACCTGCAGGTCTCCAAGTTGTCAGCCAGACACAAACAAGGGAGAAAAAAACTATTTAAACTAGATGCAATGTTGAAATTTTAATATAGATTGGAATGCATGGTTTAACACCTGACAATGGGTCTTCATGAACAATATGAAGCTGTTTTTTTAAGCAAAGAAAGAACAGTTACAGGATTAGCTCTAAATGTCACACAAGAAAGAGAAAGGAGACCTGATGGAGTGTGTTAGAGAAAATGATTGATGGAAAAATAAAACCATTTCCTATTTCTATCCCATTAAACTTCGCTTATGTAATAAATTGACTACGCACTTTAAAATGTCCTTACATAATGAAGTATGGATTAAAAGGCTTGGCTTAATAAAGCTGATGGAACTCTGTATATTATTTTTAGTTCATGTTGCTCTTCCTTAGAAACAAGGATCTTCCAATACTTGAGACTTCTCAAATTTTGTGGACATCGAACCATGTAACCCCCATAGATTTCTGTATTTCCTCAGCCCACTCTTACAGAGCTCATACAGGGAACAGACAGATTCCCTCATTTCTTAATCTCAAAAAGTATTCCTTGTGATTTTTTTTTTTTTTGATATGGCAAGACCACCATATTCATTCTCTCTGGCGAATTCTTTGTACATTTAGGAACATAAAAAGCATATTGTTATATTTAATCATCACATATAATTTTAAAACTAGTTGGTTACAATAAATTAATGGTTGCTTGGCAACGAAAGAGCTGA
>NW_007730233.1:173040-175089 GCF_000696425.1 Galeopterus variegatus
ATTCTTTGTACATTTAGGAACGTAAAAAGCATATTGTTATATTTAATCATCACATATAATTTTAAAACTAGTTGGTTACAATAAATTAATGGTTGCTTGGCAACGAAAGAGCTGAGGTTTTGAAAGGAAATACTCCATTACTGTTCAAATCAGAACAGCAAGATTTGTTGAAATATTCTGAGTTCTGTTGAATTCTTTATGACGGAACCAAACCCAGAGAGAAACAAGGGAACACTCACATTTTACAGCTCAGTTAATTTTAGGAGAGTAGAGAGGAAGTAAAATGCATCTCATCTCCTAGCTTGGGTTAGAACTGCCCAATTTAAGAACAAGCACTAATTAGCTGAAAGTAAAGCTCAGCTGCAACTTGGCTAAAAATGGGACCTCTTACAAAAATGTAGTTAAAACTGAGAGTGATGGATCTGATTCACATTGCCTGTGAAGACATGTGGGGTAAGAGTTTTAGAACATGTTTAAAACTTCAACATTTTGTTAGAAAAATGACCTTCCACTTGCCCATCATATAAAATCCAGGTTGGCATTTTTGGTTCAGACTCTTTTGATAAGCGTCTCCAGCCAACACTAACTTGGTTGGCTAAGGGTTAACCTAATAACCAAGAAAAAGGTGTGGGAATAAGAGTAACATTTTTAACAAAAGAAAGAGAAAAGGAACAGACTCAGGATAATATGGAGATTTTCAACAGGATTTTGGGAATGCATATATGCTTTGGAGAAAATTTAAGCAGCACTTTTAAAGCCTTCCATCAGTAGTGTCTGAAAACTATTCAAATGACTGAATGGTGAATTAACACATTTTATTTTGAAAATCCTCTGTGCTTAGCTTTTGATTGAATTTATAATTCTGCTGAAGCAAGCAAAGTAGTTTTAATTTTGATGTTTAAATTAATTAACCTCTCGTGACTTTCCACCTGAGTTATAAAAATAAAATTTATTACAATCTTGGAGACTCAATCATTTTGATGTTAACATTGTTTAATCATGAGCGTGGATAACACGCTCTGGAAAGATATACAAGATGCTGACAATACAGGGCTGCCTCAAGGAAGGAGAGCTGGATGGCTGGGGCAGGAGGACGTTGCTTCCCACTCTTGTACTCTGTGAACTTTATATCACATGAATGTATTAACAGGTAGACACAATTTGAAATAAACTCTAGAAATAATTTTTAAATGCATGTGTTTCAAAGAAAATCAACATGATGTAGTGAAAAGAAAAGGATCTGGAATTAGAGAACTGAGTTTGAATCCCACCTTGGCCTTTGAGTACTTAGGAGAACGTGGGCAAGTTACCTGACATCTCTGAATTTTTCCTTATCCTTATCATGGGACAGAATACTTAATTTCATGATTATAATGAAGGTGAGGTAGCTAAAACCCCTGTGACAGGTCCACTCTGGCATGCACTCCACAGACTGTGACTATATTACAAGTAGCGTTCAATATACTCAGTAAAAGTAGTTTAACATGTACAGCCTATAATCCCCATAGAGACAATAAACATGTTTCTGATGTCCCTGTGAAATCTGTCCCTGAGAACATGGTTTTCTCAGACATAACAACCTCAGTTTTAATTTTCTAACCATTTTACCAACCCTGGCCCAGAGCTCCTCAGCCCTTCTGGAGGGAATCGATATAGTACTGAATCCCCTTCAGGTATTCCTCTTTCTTAAGACTATAGTTCAATATGGCTTTTTTAAATTAGTCAAATTGTGTTTTCCTATTCAAGGAAATAAACTCTGCTAGAAAGTCTCTCTGTTCGTGGATCTCTTTCAAATAATCTTTGAATATTCAATTTGCTTTGAAAATCTCTCTCTCTCTCTCTTTCTCTTTCAACTTTTCCCCAAAATTTCTAACTCTTTTTTTCCCATTCCCTTGCCCACTCTGGAAATGAGCATATGCTCTGGTTCTCTCTTTTCCCTCTGACATCATCTCTGGAACAAGCTTTGCAGTTTGCTGCCTGAGAGTTCTCAGATATCACCACTGCATTATTTAGAGCTGCCGCTAGGTGGGGGTGGATACACACCTCCAG
>NW_007730233.1:175729-178889 GCF_000696425.1 Galeopterus variegatus
CAGATATCACCACTGCATTATTTAGAGCTGCCGCTAGGTGGGGGTGGATACACACCTCCAGAAAGGCACATTCCTATGGGACTTGGCAATGTGGCTGTGTAGGTTCTGGTTCTTACTTTGGAGGGTAGGAGGTAACAATAATTGCTCATTAACATTAATTAACTTGGAAAGATGAGGTAAATATAATGACAGCAGAAATTATCTCACGCAAGTCTTTTCGTATTCCCTGGGTCATTGTATTACCCAAGGACAAGGGAGACTTTCTCTTGTATGGATTGTAGTTAAACACCCAGGTTCAGTTCATTCATCTCTCCTTTAACTCATTCATTCTGTAATGTGTTCTTCTGTGTACCTCATATTCACACATCTGCATAAAGTGCACAATGTCGTTTTGCACACTGTAAAAGTCCTTGGGCTGCATACTTTGTGCACGCTGTTGGTATAGAGATTATACACATCTGGGCTAATATGATGCAAGACATGGCTGGGTTTGGAAGAGGCACCATGCACTAGCTACCAGACTCCTTCAGTTTCAGGATTCCTTTTTAAATGCTAACAAATTCTGAGAATTTCCCACTTGACACTGAAAGTTATAAAAATGGATCCTTTTAATATCCCTTCTCTGAGAAAATTCATACAATACAAAATCTCAAAATCAGCAATATTTTTCAATGGGTGGGCATTTCATTTTTCAGAGCATCAAATACACACATTGAAACATACCCCATATCACTCAATCAGCATGTTGGCCGTGCCTGGTGTGCACACGTACGTGCAAGCACCTTACAAAGACAATGGTTGGGGAACACCGGGGAGGTGCTTTGGCATCAACCAGATCAGAGTTGAAATAAGTAAAGTCTGTCACTTTCAAAGTGTTTCTTAGCCTCTGTGGGCCTTGTACTCTTCACCTTTCCTTAACAAGGTCACCGTGAGTACTAATAATGCATGCAATGTCTTAGACGTGACTGCTGAAGGCATGCTTTCAGGGACGGTGGATAGTTATTGTCAAAAACTAAGTTTCGCTCTTAAGCGGATTTGCTCTATCTGTGGTATTTAGAGACACTCCCTTCCTTTCATACTGGACCCTGGTTTTTCTGTCCTATCATCAGCCAACTGAGCTAGTGGTGGCCTGGGTTTTGTATGCATAAACCCTCCTGAGTTTCAGCAGCCCCAGTCTCTGCTTCTCTCTTCTCGGCCCTGTCTCCTTGAATCTGCCCTTAACTTCCTGAAGTCTTATCTAGTTCTGTTCTAAATGGAACCGTTGTTTCTGATATCAAGCACTTTCTTCTGTGCTCAGTCACCAAGTCTTCCTCCATCTGTCTCTTTCCCTCTGCACACCTCATGGTCTTAAGTTTTCTTGATAATTGTTCACCATCTAGTCTCTCTTTATCCTCCTCATATTTCCAGTTTCATCTTCAAATTTACACCAACACACAATATGTTTATTTTAACTCAAGGGAACGAATTATAAATATAATACACTTATAAATAAAAGATTGGCCTATTTATATCATTAGACACAATCAACCTAAACTTTTTCTAACACCTCAATTTTGCATGCTGACTTCTTTCAGAGTGTTTACTTATATAATTCATCTCACAACAAAGCAAGGTCTAAGGAGATGGTTTACACTCAGTCTCCCTCCCTCACACACAATATTCTGGAAGTATCACTTACCATCAGCACAACCTCCCTCTTTTAGAGACCCTGAAATCACCGCAGCAACATTTTTTTTTTTTTTTTTGGTTTAGGACCCATCTCTCTTATCCTGGCTTAGGCTAAAGCTTCCAGCTTATAAAGAAACTGATCTTGGCACACTGAAAGGAGAACAGGGGAATGGTCAACAGGCTTGGTCAGGTAGATGTCTTGCTCTGCACTCTGGCCCCCAGCCTCGTCCCTGCCTTTTGCTTCTGTCATGTCCTGCCTGCCCTCACAGAGACAGGGGGCATCTTACTTTGAGTCTATAGTCCTAGTCAGCAAATCCCTTCATCAATCATCATTCATCTACTTTTTTTGTTGTTGTTCTTTCATATTTTATCTACACTTCTGCTCCCTGGAAAATTCTTTCCAGGATTTGACCATGAATCTTTCCTGATTTCCATTGGTTACCTAGCAATCTAACCAATTTGCAGTGTTTGCTACCATGAAATTGCTTATTAAATACCTATTTTCTCTCCATTGCACCTTTTCCTCCCAGTTCACCTTCTGCTTTGTCATTCAGCAGACCCAAGTTCAGTTTCTACTGTAGACACTGACTAACCATGTGAAATCAGACAATGATTTGTATAAAGGAAATTGCAGATGATCTCAGATGACTGTTCGACCTCTGAAACTTATTGAGGATCTGATATGTACCTGTTCCTTTAAATATTGTATTTTTAATTTTCTCCAACTCCTAAGAAGTGGACACTGTACCACTCAGGGAGGTTGGATGTCTGACCTAAGGTCACACAGCTCAGAAGAGCAGAGAGACTTGAAGAGACTTGAGAAGAACAGAGACTTGAGTGTTTTCCCATTAGTCATCTTCCAAGGGCAAGATGAAGTTCAGGGGAAAGAATCTGGGCCTCTGGGAAGACTACTCTTCTGCACTTACAGCTTCTCTAACCAGAGTCATTTCTTGTTCAAATTTAGAGTGTTCTCAGAGGCTTCCAGAAGGTAGTTCATCCATGAGAGAGAAATAAAATAATCTGGCAGGAGCCAGTTACCTTCTGGAACCCGTATTCCTGAGGGGAATTTCCTGCTTATGAGATAGCTTTCCAAATGTTCTCATGGTTGGTTTAACACCAGCTGGGTCTTCTATGAAATGTCTATTTAAAATGAGTAAAAATACATGCCAAAAGATTAACCTTGAAGGAAGCCATGTCCCAGTTGAAAGTGAGCATGAGAACACAGGGGGGTCTCCATTTCCTGCCTGATCACACTTTTCTTTCGGACATGAGGTCAAACATCATTTAACCTGAGAAGCTGTCCTTTATGTTCCCCCCGGCTGAGTTGGACTTTCCTCCTGTGGGCTGCCACCCCCCATCCTAGTACATAACTCTGTGACTCTGTGAAGTCCTTGTGACAGTATGGTGTTCTCTGACTTGTCCCTCACTCACACTCTTCGATGTAAAGTACTCTGTCAAATGTAAAGTGTGAGTACTTTACATTTGACTCTTC
>NW_007730233.1:179181-185229 GCF_000696425.1 Galeopterus variegatus
GTGTGTGTGTGTGTGTGTGTGTGTGTGTGTGTCTGAGAGAGGGAGAGGGAGAGAGAGGACTTGAGGGGTAGGTAGAATCAGAGGGGAAAAGAGAAGAGAGAAAGGGAGTGTATTAGTCCATTTCTGTTCCTTGTAACAAAATACACGAAACTGGGTATTTTATAAAGAAACCAAAACTTACTGCTTACAGTTTCTGAGGCTGGAAAGTCCAAAGTCTAAGGAATACATCTGGTGAAAACTTCCTTTGGTGGTGGCTTCAGTGATGGCAGTGTATCACATTGCAAACATGGTGAAGCAGAGAGAGCAGAGAGGGAAAGACTCTCTCTTCTCTTAAAGCCCTCAGGACCACACCCCTGACCACCATTTTTAATTCACTCACTACTGCATGGTCCTACAATCCAATCACCTCTTCAATGCTCCACCTTTCAACTACCACAAAAGGATTTCCCACCCTCAACTGTCACAGTGGGACTAAGTTTCTAATACATAAAAGTTGGGGGACACAATTTAATCTTCAATGTGTTTGGGGGGGACATAATTCAATCCACTACAGAAAGAAAGAGGGAAAAAGGAGAAAAAGAGAGTGAAAAACAGAGGAGCCAGTGGAACCACTGTGAGAAGGATGTAGATCGGCACTCCATTAATTACCTGACCATTGATGGTGCTTTGGATCCCTGTGTGTTTGTTTCAACTCACATACTACTATATCATGCAGCCCTCAAAATATCTGAATGTCCCCCTGTGTTAGTCCATTTTCTGTTACTTATAACAAAATACCTGAAACTGGGTAATTTATAAGAAAACAAAATTTATTGCTTACAATTTTAGATGCTATGAAGTTCAAGATCCGAGGGCCTTCCTCTTGGTGGGAACTTTCTGCAGAGTCCAGAGGTGGTGCAAGGAATCACAGGGAGGAGGGCTGAGCATACCCATATGCTTTCTTCCTCTCCTTATAAAGCCACTAGTCTCCTCCCATGATAACCCATTAAGCCACTGACCCATTAATCTATGGGTGGATTAATCCATTCGTAACAGCATTACTCTCACAATCCAATGACCTCTTAAAGGCTCTACCTTTCAAATACCATATTGGGGATAAAACTTCAACATGAGTTTTGGAGGAGACAAACATTCAAACCATATCACCTCAGACTGGGGAAATCACTACTGGGTACACTTATGGTGTCACTGGGTTCTGCTTCTGGTGCCTCAGATTCCTCTTCATTTGATAGATACTGGGTCTGAGAACTGGCTTGAATCTGGAGACTGGGCAAAGGACCATGACTTTCCATTGGGATGACTGCTCTTAGCTTTCTTCTCATTCATTCTTGATCTCTTTTGATTGTGTATATTAAGCAGTATTCTTGCTGCTTGCTATATATCCTTCCCCATGAATACCATGTTCTGTTAGCCATCCCTGGACATCCATGCAATTCATACTCCTCCTACCTGCCATCGCAACCTTTCTGTCTAATAGGATAAGTATGCACACTTTACATTTGACAGTTAAGTGATGCCACCTGGCCTCTACTATTCTAGTTACCCATGTCTTCTTGCTGCTAAGAAGTTCAGTTCTGTAACAGCAGTTCTTAGCATAAGCTGCTTCAGTTGATAGATCCTTTAGCAGACTTTTTACTTTAATTGCCTTGCTAGGTAGAGTGTCCTCCAGGCCTTCTGAGGAACATGATCAGCTGGTAAGTTTCTCAGTTTTATGTAGTAGACCCATTATAGAATTTCTGCTTTTCTAAGCCTTTGGTCCTTTCCTTCATAGTATTATGAGGTGATTTTTGGTATCTCTTCTTCATTTAATGAAGGCTGTTACTTTTTCCAAACTTCCATGAGTCAGCAAATAACATATATTAGATTCATTTTCCAGGCTCCTTGTCAACATGTTAAATCCTGCATGATGGGAAAGTGGCTCCATATCAGCAAACTCTCCCTTATCCAACTTTACATCTCAACCATTCCTAGATCTACTGCTCTCTGGATGTACCTGCAGGCATAATCTCCCAGTGCCTGCTAGTGCATGGTATCCAGTTCTTATAGGAGCTATGAGGTATAGTATTTCTTATCTGTTAGCAGTCTCAGTTCTTCCCCAGTTTTTGTTGAGACTTAACCTTATTTATGAATCTGGTAGAAGTGAAAGAGACAAGGCAGATTCTGAGAAAGAAAAGCATTATCTTGTAAAGCACCTTATTTGTAGAGCACCTTATCTGAGCTCTGTGTATATTCCTAAAGTAAGAGAGGGGGCCATATCTTCCAATAGGAGAGTAGGACATTTCTTCAAGCCAAGTGAGTTCAAAGGAATCTGGGTGTTCAAGGTTCTAAACTGTATCTACATAGATATCTTCATACCGAGATTAAGAGTTCCACTCATTCCCTATCAGAAGCCTGTCTTTGGTACAGGAGACTTGGTTAGGCTGAATGAATCTTCCTAGAAATTTTGTTAATGTTACAATTAAGTTCCCAGTCTGTCCTTTGCTTTGCCTTCCCTCTGACTACAGAAAGTGTCTCTTTACATGCTGCCAAAGAGGCCCTCTGATTCTCATACTTTGCTTTAAATAGAGCTGAGCATGTCATTTTCTCTCCCCAACAATGGCACTTAGATACATCTACCACATTTCATGGTCCTTGTAGTTACTATTTTCCTTGAATCTCTCAAATATTAGTCCACCAGAGGGAAAAATCTTAATCACATATGCTCCATCACTGAATCATTCTAACTATGGTGGGGTTCTCATTGACACCAGCCAGCAAGTGATCCACCTCCAGATGCCCTGCTTTCAGGACCCCTTCCAAATACCAACTGACTTGGATTGGGTACCCTAGAAACAGAGCCTGAGACAAGAATTCCATGGAAGTGATTTATTGTGGGAGTACTGTCTGGAAAAGGAGAGTGAGAGAAGCAGGATAGGCAAGGGAAGAAAACTACCCAAGGATGTGATCTCAGTTGGAGACTAGTTCAGCCTGGTCCCAGGAAGAAAGAATTGGTCCACATAGTTGGTCTCATGGAAAAACAAATGGAATGGCTTTTTTATCTCTCTGTCAGCCAGTGCATCTCAAGCTGTGGGCTTTCCTTGGGAAAGTTAGAGTATAAACTTCCTGTTCAAAGTGGTTCCTGTCCAACTAAAATGCAATTCTCTGAAGAAGAAGAGTACTTAGCAGTCAACCCTCACAAGAGTTGGGGGATGGGTGCAATAGCCTGACAGAGGGGACGGTGAGTAGGGGCGTCTACATCTCTCAACACCACAACAATTTCCAACAAGTCATCTAAGAGAAAACAGACTATTTGATATCCAGTGAAAGTAAGGTCTAATATATAGACAGAGTTGGTTTATGTAACTAAACAGAAGATTCCAACATTAAGCAAACTTCAAAGAAGCTATAGATATGCTATTTATTTATTTATTATTGATTATCCATATTCATGGGGTACAAAGCTAACCGTCACCACCTGTGTCCAAGATGTGATGATCAGATCAATACTATCAGTTTGTCCATTACCACAAATTGCCATTATTCCCCATCCCTCCCTCAACCCCTCCCTGACCTACTTGCCCCTCCACTCCTTAACCCCCGGCAACCCTAGGTATGTTTTCTGCCTCTGTAAGTCCAAAGCACCATTGTGGTCTTTCTTTCCTTCTTTCTCTCTTAGCTCCCACTTATGACTGAGGACATGTAGTATTTCTCCCATATGCCTGGCTTATTTCACTTAACATCATTTTGTCCAAGCTCATCCATGTTGCTGCAAATGGCAGAATTTCACTCTTTTTTATGGCTGAGTAGCATTCCATAGTGTATACATACCACATTTTCCTTATCCAGTTGTCTACCAATGGACACTTAGGTTGGTTCCATATCTTGGCTGCTGTAAATAGAGCTGCAATCACTATGAGAGTGCATGTATCCCTTCAATGTGATGGAAAATTGGACTTTCATATGCAGGAGAATGAAACTAGACTTCCACCTCTCACCATATGCCAAAATCAACTCAAAATGAATTAAAAACTTAAATATAAGCCCTGAAACTATAAAACAAACTGCTAACAGAGTACACAGGGGAAACTCTTCAGGAAGTAGGACTGGGCAAAGACCTTATGAATTAAAACCTAAAAGCACAAGCAACAAAAGAAAAAATAAATGCAACTATATCAAACTGAAAAGCTTCTGCACAGCAGAGGAAACAGTCAACAGAGTGCAATGGCAACCTACAGAATAGGAGAAAATACTTGCAAACTTACATCTGACAAGGAATTAATACCCAGAATATATAAGGAACTCAAACAACTATACAGTAAAAACAAACAAATAAACAAATAATGCAAATTAAAAAATGGGGAAAGGAGCTGAATAGACACTTTTCGAAGGAAGACATTTAAATGGCCAACAGGTACTTTAAAAAAGTGCTTAACATCTCTTATCATCAAGGAAATACAAATTAAAACCACATTGAGATATCATCTCACCCCAGTTAGACTTGCTATAATCAAAAAGACTGAGAATAACAAATGCTGACAAGAATGTGCAGAGACAGGAACTCTCCTGCACTGTTGGTGGAACTGTAACGTAGTACAGCCACTATGGAAAACAGTATATTTTTCTCAGACAACTACAGATAGATCTACCATATGATCCAGCAATCCCACTTCTAGGTATATACCAAAAGGTATAGATAAGTTATTTAACTGCTTGCTGTGTAGGGTTAGAGCCCTAATTAGTCTTCATTAAATTTTAACAGTTCTTGTAGTCCTCAGTACTGCTGCTAACATCTTATTCTCAAAAAGCAAATAGGAGGTGAAGATAAAAATTAAAAAAAAAAAAAGTTGTGTCTCCTCTTCCGTAATTCTAGAAAAAGTACCCAAGTCTTTATGTAGTGGTAATGAAGAGAAAACAGTTTTAAAACCTGGTCACTTCTCTAAGAATAATATCTACTTCTCATCATATGAAAGAAAGTACCTGTAAGTCCAGTGAAATTAAGAGGACATTTGTACATATGGGTAAGTTTGTGGAAGATTGCATAAAACAGTTTTGAACTGCATAAATTCATGTCCTTGTGAACAATAGAAAATAAATTCAGGAGAAAAGGTAGTGAACAAATTGTTTCACCAAGACCAGACTGTCTTAGAATACTGGAAATAATGACCAAGGGATGGGGGATTACCCCTCACGCAAATAACTATCTGGGTAGGCCAAGGAAAGATCAACATCAAAAACAGCAGTGATAACACTCTGAAGATTTTAAAACACCTCAAAAATGTAAAGTATGAACGTGGTTATTGTTTCTGCATTAAACCCAAAGTATTTACCCAATCTAAATACCCTAAACCCAAGACAATAGCAGCCCATGACAAAAGGAATTTGAAGACAACAAAATACCTCAACTGCGATCAACTTCTTGACTAGATTAACTGAACCCCTCAAACTTATAGCTGAACCACCCCAAAAATTGTCTGTCTATTTTCAGGCATAAATACTCTTTACCTCAAACTCAACTCTTCTATATACAATTCACAGCATTGAATTTATGAGACAGACAAAGAAACAACAACCCATTTTCAAGAGAAAAAGCAATAGAACTAAATGCTGAGCTACTCCAGATACTGGAACTATCAGTGAGCAACTTGAAAAGAACTATGATTGACAGGGGAGGTCTGCAGATTGCTTAGCCAGTTAAAGAAGAATAATTGCTTTAAAAAAATGGTAATTTAAGAAAAACATTGAGTCTCTGAAAATTGTACTAAGAGCATGCAGCAGGAAACATTTATTCAAGAAAATCTAAAACTTGGAAAAAAGAGTAAGAGTCTGTGACATCTGAACCACAACCCACTATTTTCCTGACCCCTTGCTCAATGTGATAGAAAATTCACCCCAGACATGTGTAGCCAAGGACACTAAGCTCCTTTTCCCCCAGCTCCCAGCCAAGAGCTATGGTATCTTCCAAAGAGGAGTAGGTAGCCAGGATTTCTAATTTCTTGTTTTCCAGCTATACATTGCAGAACCTAATTTCCAGGAGAGGGAAAATGAGAGGTCAGAGACTCTCTGCTTCTA
>NW_007730233.1:185994-187230 GCF_000696425.1 Galeopterus variegatus
CACTCTTGTAATGGGATCCAAACTTAATTGGATCAGATGGTGGAGTGATTTGTACCCTGGGCATTATAAAAAATAACAGAACAATCAACTGGCAATTAGTGTAGCCTAACAGTTGAATGTAATCAAGGTGACAGTCAAAGAGGCCTCTGTTAAAACCACTGAAACTTCAGGGTGACTGCATGCATGCCTGACTGTACCCTCTGAGGAGTAACACTAGAGGGTACACATAGCCAGGGAAATAGGCTTCACTGAAATAGTCCAGCCAGNGAGTAACACTAGAGGGTACACATAGCCAGGGAAATAGGCTTCACTGAAATAGTCCAGCCAGTACACTAAACAAATTGACAAGAAAACTACAGTAATAAGCTGGGCATGAGTTACTAGTATCCAGACTGGTACAATATAATATCAAAAAAAGGTCTAGTTTCAAAAAAATTATAAAACATGCAAAGAAACAGGAAAGTGTGACCCATACACAGGAGGAAAAGCAGACAACAGAAACTGCATGTAAGAGGGGTCAGATGTCACATTAACATTCAAGTTCAAAATAGACATAATAAATATGTTCAAAGAACTAAAGAAAACAATGTTTAAGAAGCAAAGGGAATTATATTGACAATGTTTCTCTACATAGAGAATATTAACAAAAATATCAAAATTATGAAAAGGACCAAATGGAAATTCTAGAGTCTAAAAGTACAATGAGTAAAAAAAGAAAAATACTAGAGGAGTGCAACAACGNACATTGCAGAACCTAATTTCCAGGAGAGGGAAAATGAGAGGTCAGAGACTCTCTGCTTCTATACAGTTCTCATTCATAGAGCCTAGACTCTATTTCAGAAGGAGCACGTTGAGAATACTGGAGTCCCAATCATCCTCATCCGTAGGATTAAGGTTTCACACCAGGAGAGAAAGCCAAGAAGCTGAAAAGCTACTACCCCTACCCAGCACCCTGACACTAAAGCAGAGATGTCACTTAGAGAGAATTGCACCTCTACCACTCAGCCACCAAGACATGGCTCAGATATTTGCTCAGGGGTAAAGACAGGTCATAAAATGGACAGCTCAGAAGGAACTGGCTTTATTTGAAACAGACTGTGGGAAAGTTCAAGTCTAAGGGCACTTTCAAAAACAATGCAGGTTTTAGTGGAAAGCAAAGTAAAGGCTGATAAGTTCATAAGAGATGCCAAATAAATTATAGGCTAGACAGTTTGAAAGAACCAGAAAAACATAACA
>NW_007730233.1:188803-191832 GCF_000696425.1 Galeopterus variegatus
TCAAAATTATGAAAAGGACCAAATGGAAATTCTAGAGTCTAAAAGTACAATGAGTAAAAAAAGAAAAATACTAGAGGAGTGCAACAACATACTTTAACTTACATAGACATAATTAATAAACTTGAAGCTAGATCACCAGGAATGATGCAATCCAAAAAGCAGAGAGACAGAGTATGTTGGTGGTAGAATGGTGAGCATAGCTGCCTTCAAAAAACATAGACAAAAAAATGAAGAAAAATGAAAAAGCATCAGAGAAGTATGGGACACCACTAAGTGCACCAACATACATATAATGGGAGTCAAAAACTGTGTGAACCAGAACAATAGGAGAGACATAGAAAAAATATTTTTTAAAAAATTTGAGGAAATAATGGTTGAAAACTTTCCAAATTTGATGAAAGACATTAACCTACATACCTACAAATGTCAGTGAACTCTTACTAGGATAAATGCAAAAAGATGTACAACAGACTCATAATACTAAAATTTCTGAAAGACAAAAAAATCTTCAAAGCAGCAGGAGGAAAATGACTTCTCCCATGTAAGTGTACCTCAATAAGATTAACAGCTGACTTCTCATCAGAAACAATTGAGACCAAAAGGCAATGGGATACTATATTTAAAGTGACAAAAGAAAAAAAAAATAAAGGTCAACTGAGAATACTACATCTAGCATAATTATCTTCCAAAAATAAGGCAAAAGAAAGGTATTTCCTGATAAACTAAAAAATAAAATCTATTACTATCAGACCAACCTTACAAGTTATACTAAAGGATGTTCTTCACACTGAAAACTAGTAACTTCACGCACTAATTAGAATTTACACAGATAAAACAAAGAGCACTGGTAAAGGTAATTCTGTAATTATACTAAAAAAAGTATTAATGCATATATCTTCTTCCTTCTCTTAACCAACTTAAAAAGCAACTAAAACAATAAATATGTAATTGTATTATTGAGTGGAATCATATAGAAATGTAATATGTTTACTAATAATAGTACAAAAATGAGAGATAAGAGTAAAGCTGTTTGGGAGCACAAAAATGACACTAAATTGTAGCTTGAATTTGAAGAACAAATGAAAAGAACCAGAAAAGGCAAATATGGTTACTATAACAAATGCTAGATATATGTACTTTCTCTCCTTTCTTCTCTCAGCTTCTTTAAAAATTGTAAGCAATAATTATAACAATGTTTATTGGGTTTGTAACTAAATAGATGATATATAATAGCACAAGAGAGGGGAAGGGAATAGAGCTATACAGGAGTAATTTTTTTTATATTTCACTGGCATTGTTAGTATAAAGTTGAAGTCAATTCTGATAAATTAAGGTATATATGGTAAGCCCTAGAGCATCCACTAGGAATATAGTAAAAAAAAACAAAAAAAAAAACAAAAACCTAATGAAATATTTAAAATGTTATAATAGGAAATATTCGCTGAGTGCAAAATTAATATAATTAATACATTAAATAATGTAATGGGAAAGGTGGACAGCATGTGTAAGATAGGAATTTTTGTAAGAGAGACAAAAACTATAAGAATTAAATGAAAAGGTAATAAATAAAATACATGATACGAGGAATGAGAAATTCTTTTCATGGGCTCATCAGTAGACTCAACATGGCTGCAAAAAGGATTAAAAAACTTGAAAACAGGCCATAGGGTATGCACAGTTTATGTTTACTAAGTTTGCTACTATCTAATTATTTGGACCATACTATTTTATATTCCCATAAGAAATGGATAAAAACTCCTATTCTCAAGTCTTCATGTCAACACTTAATATTCCCAGAGTTTTACTTTTTTTCAGTCTAATGGATGTGTTATAGTTTATTGCTAAGTCAACTCTGGCAAGTTATTTAACCTCTCTGAGCCTCTATTTTCTCATCTGCTAAAGTCTCCTTTTCTAGGTTAATGAATTAGAAATATGATATTACTTCTGATGATCTGAGCCTAGAGACAAGGGGCACCTTTGTTTAAGCAAAAGGCTCCCTTTTCTCCAGCCAGTGCAGTCCTACCAGGGCCCATTGGTTGGCTCACAGAACATGGGCTAGCTGGATTTAAGACACACTCACCACCTAGTTTGATGACTTTGTACAGTGCAAACTACCCAATCATACATGATGGTCTTGCCTTTCCTTAATAGAAGAACAGGCATGCTCATACGGTATTGTTTGAAACCCTAAGTAGCCCCATCACCCCACTGCTGGGCAGCTCAATTTCCCCACCCACTTCAGGGCTGGAAGGATCTGCTGATTGTTATATTTTAGGCAAACCCCTTTCTTCTAAATCCTTCTTCCAACTCTTTGTGAAATTCTCACAATTACTTTGCCTAAAATCCAAGCCTTGGAATTGCTAGGGAGCTAGGAGACAAAAAAATAGCCTCTCATTTTAAAAATTTTGGCCACAGAGAAGATATATGGAAGGGTATTGAGTCTGTTGGATTTGGGAGACAGAGAAACAAAAAGCATTATGAAGTTTAAAGTGTAGGCCTGGGAGAAGTTGTTTTAAGCACTGTGATACACAGGATACTTGCTCTAGAATTAGTCATTTAATTTTTATTTACTCTATATACCGACCACAAGAAGGTGCAGTTTTAAGTTTAGTGAAAAGAACTTTCCTACCATTCATATCCCCAAATATTTTCATCTTCTTAATACCACCCTGATTCTTTGAAAGAGAAGCATTCCAATCCTAATATCACTTCTCCAGGTTGGTTGTGAGGCAGTGTACAGAACGCTAGATTTATTTTGCAGTAGCAATAGAGCCAAGAGGATATGATCTACAATCAGAGAAAAAGGGAGCTTTACGGTGTTTAAAATGCATATAGCCAACTTGTCAAAAAAATTGCACAAAACTGTAGGGAAAGACTTAGCAACAGTTGACAAATGACCAAAGTAAGTTTCTCTACCTTTGTATTCTGATCCCACCTCTCTCATTTCACATTCCCCCTCAAAAATGGATTAGAAACAAATTAATTGGGCTAACAGAACTCTTATAAAAATGTATTTGTTCCTCCCACAT
>NW_007730233.1:192991-201750 GCF_000696425.1 Galeopterus variegatus
GAAACCAGCAGAGAAACTATTTTATTGTACTCGGCTGCCTGCGTTTGCTTGGGTCTCACGTGGAGGAATAAGCAGCTGCTGTAGCCGATCTCAGGTGCAGTGGGAGGCACAGGTGGAGAAAGCTTTCCTCCAGCCAGAGGCCGCAGGGATCCTGAGGATGGTGGAGATGATGTAGGTGTAGGAGACAATTACAGGGATCAAAGAACCAAAAAGGACAAAAACAGCCATTAAGAAGAGGATAAACTCTATGAAAAGAGTATTATTGCAGGATAGTTTAAGCAATTGGCCTCAGTCACAATAAAAATGGTCCAACAGGTTTGTTTTGCAGAAAATAAGATGAAACGTGGCATAGATGCACCAGATTTGGAAAACAAACCTGAACACCCATGACACAATTACCATCCAGATACAGGTGATGCTGTTCATAATGATGTTGTATCTTAAAAGGTTACAGACGACAGTCCACAGCCATCACTCCCATTAATGCCAACTCTATGGTACCCAGAGCAAGGTACAGAAAGAGTTGAGCAACACATGCACTCAAAGATACTGTCTGCATACCAGGGAGCAGCAATCCCCAAAGCATTATGGGGACAATTATGGAAGTGATCAGGATCTCCAGAATGGGGAGGTGGCTGAGGAGGAAATACATGGAGGACCATAGACGTTTATCAATAAATACAATCACGATGATGATAGTGTTTCCCATTAATGTCACTGAGTAGAAGAAGAAGAGGGTAGCAGAAAGAATATGGTGTAGTTCTTGGGACCCAGGGAAGCCTAGAAGGCAGAACCCAGTGGCGCTAGAGTGATTGTCCATTTTTTAGTCCTTGCTTCTGCTTCTGGTGAAATCTAGAGATCAGAAAAGGTAGCATCATCCACATGGTTCTGCTCTCAAAAGAGAAGAAAGAAAGATGAGGATGAAGAACTACTTCCAACCTGATAGTCAGGTGCCATGCCCCTGCTACTATGCTCTGCGCACAACCACAGCTCAGTTGTCACCTCAAGTGATAACTTTACTGTGGAGATAACTCCCTGAATTTGGTGAAGACACCTTTTTCTTTGTTGGTGTGAGAAAACCCTTCCTTGTCCTTTTTCTCACTGGATGCACCTTCTCGCAGGAGTAGAGGCTAAGACCTTTTAAATAGGCTAATTTTAAAGCTGAGTCAATCAGAATCCCCTGGTCCTGGGATTGTCCTATGTTCTCTTAGGTTAACTGTACCAGATGACATTAAGGCATTTAAGACGATGTTCGAGGGATGGAAATTTAAACCCTAGCCCCCATCCATAAGGGTAGTGCAAAGACCCACCTGGGGACAGCAGAAAAGAAACACTGGGTCTAAGACCAGCATCCCTACTGTCCCCAGATTCTAAAACCTCCATATTACAGAGCAGCAAGATCTCCAAATGAGAACTCTGGAGTTTGGGATAATTTCCTAGAGCAGATTCATTCTTCTCTAATTCCATTTTCTCTCCAAAGTCCTGCGAGGAAGGAAAAATGGCACCTGGCACTGACAAGGAATAGATCTGAGGCCATCTGCTAGGATGTCTGGCTTCCTGCCTCTCACTTCATTTATCTCATTACTCAATGTCACTCCTTCAAGGGACTCTTTCCAATCATCCTACCCAAAACAGAAACAACATGCTCATTATTGGACTTCCATTTTCTTCATAGCACTTATTACCTGATATTATATGTCTCATTGTTTATTTTGTTTTTCATTTAATGTTAAACAAATGCAGTCATAAACACAACAAACAAAAATCCCTGCTCTGTGGAGCTTATACTCAAGAAAGGTGTGGATGCTAGAGCATACACAAGGCAAGTAAATACAATATATAAGATGTTAGTTTATTGATCATGCCATGAAAAAAAAGGAAATAAGAAGGATAAGAGATTTAATTTTATTTATTTATTGTTCATCTATGACATTAGAATATAAATTCCATGAGGTCAAGGTTGTGTCTTCTTTAACCCTGTATTCTGACACATAAAATTTATATATACATATTAGCCCACTGAAAATGCTGGTGGATGACATATGGATGGATGGATGATATTTGATTAAATAATCCTTGTCCTGGCCAGGGCTAGTTAGGCCACATTCCCTCAATCCTACCCTCCTTGCCTTCCATTCCTGCCTCACATCACCATTTTCTCTTCCTCTATTCCTTGCTGAGGCAGCCCTCTCAATATCTCCATGGTGGTTTTACTCATGGGAAAACAGCCTTCAAGGACAGAATTGTTGGGAGAGCTCAGTGGTCTGCTTTCCCACAACCTCTGCTTAACCAGCACTAGATGAAGGAAAACGAGAGAAAAGGACACAGCTAATATCAGGGAGCTGTGTCTGTGTCCAGCACTGGGTCAGAGAAAAGCAGAAAGTACTCTTTGCTGTGCAGGAGGGATTTGGAGATGCACTCTGCAGTTCCCCGACCCCTCCAGGCTCTGAGTGTCCTTGTTCTAGAAGCCCAGACCTTCCCATCCTGATCTCCTATCCTTCATACAGGAGAACCCTTAAGAAGACACTCATCTCTGTGCAGAGGTTTCGTCAACACTTATAATGTTCTCCAGGACTCTACCGAGGTTAACTTCTGCCTGGCTAGTGTTGAGCCGTGCTCAGGGGCCACAGAAAGTTCCTGCTGTCTTCATGGTGAGGAAGAAAGTTGACCTCACAGAGGAGCTTGGGAAAAAGCCCATAAATAATAGTGTTATAATAGTGTTCTGCAGAGTTGAGGGTCTCTCTCTCTCTCTCTCCTTCTCTCTCTTTTTCCCTCCCTCTTTCCTTCTTCCCAAGGAGACTTAGTCACTGAGGTCCCACTTCTTAATTAGCCCAGGTTCAGGGAGTCCCTAAGCAATCAGTCTAAGGAAAGCAGAACAAACTTTTAGTTATTCCCACTTTTGATCAATTAAGTTTTAGAACTTTTGAAAGTTACTGATTCATGAGAAAACCTGAAATCGCAACAATGAGGGACTTCTTAATATCAGGGCTGCCTTCCCCCAAGGCTCCAAGTCCAGGTTTCCAGAAAGTGTGTTAGACTCTAAGCAGATAATTCCCATTGTCCTTTATCCCAGGCCCTTCTCAGGATTCTCTTTGTTATTTGGATCTAAAATCAACTCCCTTCCCCCAGTGAGAGACATCATAATTGGCCTGTGAAACATGCACCCGTATCCCAAAAAGCCTGCATATTGGTCTCAGTTGAAGCCTTAACTTCACCAAAAATCCCCAAGGAAGCCTGATGACCCCATTCATTTAGGCTCCTGCTCCTCGTCCTGTGAAACCTACAGAATACAGTAGAGAGGTTCTATCCCTAAATCTAGCTCCACTCTGTAGTATTACCTCAGGTTTTCACTCTTCTAAACATATGTGCATCTGTATGCATGTGAACAAGATTCTTCCAGCCATTTTTTCTATGGCATGTCCCTGACGACCAGCTGGGCCACTTTGAAGTGGAGAGAGCATAAGGACAGCCTCTGCAAGCAGTTATATTTGCAACCTGGAAGAACTGTCAAAATGTAAATTGGAAATCTGCTTGGTCCTGGAATAAGACAGAAAAACAGAATTATAAAACACATATCTGGATTTTGGTTTTCATTTCAAGTGTACCTGTTAAATCTGAGAATGTCAATTGGTGCCTAAGGATATAAATTGGCAATAATCTTTCTTTCAATTTCTTAAATTGCTGAGGCCTAAAAGGTTTGCCATATAATTTTAGAAAAATTTTCTAAGCATGTATCTCCATATTATTTTTAAGAAAATGCTTTGAAAAAATTGTTTGCAATCTTTTCTCTCTCACTTAACATATAAATGATACCTTCCCACATCAACACTTACTGCTGTACCTCTTTTTTTTTTTTTTTTTTTTTGGCATAGTATTACATTATATGGATGGTCAATTCTTTATTAGCTAGCCCTCTATTAATCAATTTTTGTTGTTCCCATTTTTTATTCCATGAAAAATTATGCTATAAATCTTCTTAGGCATTTATAAATACATGTGCAATTGTATTTCTGAAATAAATGCTTAGAACTGAAATTTCTAGGCCAAGATATAGATGTATTGAAGCTAGTATGTTTTATTGGAAATTATGTTCCTAAGATTTAGATTGTTTCACACAACTGCTAATACTGTAAGATGGGAGAGCTTTTGTTTTATAACCTACTATGAACCAAAGGTAAAATTAATTTTTTTTTAAAATTTTAAATTGGAGAGAACAAAATAAGTCAACTTAAAAGAGAAAGTAATTGACAAACCTGATAATTAATTTTTTTTTTTTAATTTTAAATTGGAGAGAACAAAATAAGTCAACTTAAAAGAGAAAGTAATTGACAAACCTGATAAAATACAAAATCTTGTCAAAGATAAAATTTACCAAAACTGACTCAAAAATAATTGGAACAACTTAATATTCCTAAATATGTGAAATAAATTTAATTAATAATTAAAAACCCTCCCACAGAAAAAACTGCAGATCCAGATGGCTTTACTAGCATATTATATCAAATATTTAAGGAAGAAATAGTACCATCTTACACAAAATCTTCTAGAAAATTGAGAAGAAAGGAACACTTCCCAATTCATTTTGTAAGGCCAGAATTATCTTGATACCAGAGACATCTTGAGAAAATAAAGTCTGCAAATCAATATCCCGCATGAACACAGATGCAAAAGTCCTTAACAAAATATTAGAAAAATAAAATCCAGCAATATGTAAGGAAAATAACACAGCACAACAAAGTGGTGATTTTATCCCAGAAATGCAGGGTTGGTTTAACATTAGGAGATTAATTACTGTAATTCATGATATTAACAGAATTAAAGAGAAAAACCATGTGATCATTTAAACAGCTACAGAAAAGGCCTTTGACAAAAATCAACATCCATTGATTAAAACTCTGAGCAAACTAGGAACAAAGGGATCTTCTTCCAACTGAAAAACAGAGTCTATGAAAATATCTGGCACCAACATCAAACTTATTGACAAAAGATGCAAAACTTTTGCTCTAAGGTAGGGAAAAAGGCAAGGATATTTGTTCTCATCATTTCTATTGAACATTGCACTGGAATGAACATTGGAAATGGAAATATATAATATAATGTACAAAAATATCCAAAAACATGAAGAAAGCTAAGATATATATTTAACAAGCTATATGTAAGACCTGTGCACTTAAAACTATAAAACATTGCTGAGAGAAATTAAAGAAGACCTAAATAAATGGTAGTGTGTTCTATTTTTATAAATCAGAAGACTCAATTTTGTTAAAATGCCAATTCTCTCCAAATGAATCTATAGATTTAATGCAATTTCAATCAAATATCAGGAGGCTTTTTGTTAACCCTGCAAAACTGGGTCTAAAATTTATATACAAATGTGAAGGACCTAAAATAGCCAAAACAATTTTGAAAAAGAACAAATCTGGGGGGCTCACAATACTTAATTTCAAGACTTACTTTAAAGCTACAGTAATCAAGAAAGTGTGGTTTTGGCACAATATCATGTAGATCAATGAACATGTAGACAAACAAAATAGAGAACTTAGACACAGACGCAAACATGTATCTTCAATTCATTTTGACCACTCTAAGCATTCAAAAAGATGCTAAGCAACTGAAACTCTTATACACTGCTGGTGAGAATGTAGAATGGTACAAACAACAGAAGATAAACATGCACTTACCATACATACCTGCAATTACACTCTTAGATATTTTTCAAATATAAATGAAAATATGTTTACACAAAAGACATGTTTATGAATGTTGATAGCAGTTTTATTCATAACAAACTGCAAATAATCCAAATGACAATATATAGGTGAATGGATTAAATAAATTGTGGTATATCCATACAGTAGAATATTACAAGGCAATGAAAAGGAATGAACTGTTGATAGATGGATGCATCATCCTAGGTCATGCTGAGTCTCTAAAAGGTTCTATTAATCCAATGAATCATGCATTAAAGTAAATGCTGTATTATTCTATTAATAAACTCAAAAAATGAAAAATCTAATCTATAGTAGGAGAAAGCAAATGGTTGCCTGAGACTTGGAAAGGGCATAAAGAAAACCTTCTGGGTGAAGAACACATTCCATAATTTGATCATGGTGGAGATTAGGTTTGTGTATACATTTGTTAAAACTCATTGAAACTTACACTTAAAATAGATGTGTTAATTGTATATAATTTAACCTTAATAAAGTTGAAAATATTTTTTAAAACTCCAAAATATATAACAGAGGATGTAGCTCATCGTTAGGGGCCTGATGGGGAGTGAAATGAGATAAAGGTAGGAAAAGATTAAAGATAACATTGGAGTGAATCAGAAAGGGATTAGAATAGGTGAGACAAGTAGAATCTGGCTGTGAGGTGGGCATGGAGATGTGGGTGGGCGAGTGAGAGCAACCAGGAGGAGGAAAGAGTTTATGTAACCCTAATGGATATCTGAATGTGACAGGTAACTCCTGGACCTTTCCTCAAACAGGTGTCTCTTTGGCCAAATTCTATCAAAACGTTTTGAGTAACTCTCTTCAAACACCTCTTAAAGGAATAGAAAGTTTTCTTTGTAAAAAAAAAAGACAGGTACCTCCCACCACTAGAGTCTGTAATATTGAGAGCACAATTTTAAAGTGTACAATATCTTCCCTGCCCGACGAAGGCAGGAGCACAACCGGGGGCCTCACAGGACCGCAGCCCCCACAACTGCCATCACCACTGCTTCCACACAGGTGGTCCACCACAGCCACAGCCACAGCCACTGCCACCACAAGGGTGGCTCACTGCCACAGCAGCAACTATGGCCACCATGCATGTGGCCCACTGACCATTCAACTACATTGACATGAGCAGAGTCACCAGCTCAAGACAACTCTCTATACAGTAAGCTCCCCTCAAACTTGACTGAATTTTTGTTGGTTTGCAGAGGAAATTGGGCTAAAAATCTAGTGGGCTTGTCAGAAGCTGTGGGAGTTCCATTTTTGAAGCTTCTAAATAACTGTACTAGGGTAAAAGAAAACCAGTTTCTCTGATGTGAAATTATGAAATATGAACTTATGAAACAGCATATTATGAAAATATGCTGTTTTTCGTGCCTTTGGGAATTTTAGAAAGATACAGGTATGTAAGAACTAAACAAGACAAATTTTTGCTTCAGGAAGAGGGCAGGAAGGAGCATATGGAAAGGAGAGGGAAAGAGACACACAGAAAGAAAGGACTATGGGAAGCATCAAAGTTCAGAGATCAAAATGTCTTTGGAATCAGAGCAGTTTCCAGATTTCACTCAACAGACGGAACTGCTCTCCTGTCCTGAACTTCAGACTTGTCTATTTAACTGCCTACTTGTCTCTAACAGGCATCTCAAACTCAGCATGTCCCAAACAGAGCTATTATCTTTTCATCCATCCATCCGTCCATCCATCTCATATAGTCATATGGTTTACACCAAATGGAACTTTTGATGTTCACACCCAAACAATTCCTCCCAGTTTTCTCCAACTCAAGAAATACCAGCTGCTCATGACTAATATCCTGGAAACATACTTGGCCCCAGTTTTTCCTTCATAACATACATCTAATCAGGCTGGAAATTCTGTTGGCTTTAACTCTCAAATATTTTAGGAATCTGATCATTTCTTGATCTATCTCCACCACTCCCACTCTGATTATTCCAGTGGTCTCCTAACTGGTCTTTCTGCTTCTGCTCTGGCCCCACTTCTGTCTGTTCTTGACACTGTGGCTCTTGTGATGTTATCAAACTGTTAATCAAATTATGTCACTTATCTTCTCAAAACCCTCAGTGACTTCCCATCCTAGAGTAAAAGGCACATGGCCCTGTCACATGCTGTGTTATCTTGACCCTTGAGGGCCTGCAACCTCATCTGCTGCCCTTTTGTTTCCTCCTCTTCTGGATTTCTGGCCCCTTTATCTTGAATAGACCAGGCAGACTCCAAATCCAGGTCCTTTGCATTTGCCGTCCCCACTTCCTGTAATGTGCATCTCCCAAAATGTCAGTATTGTTCACTACCTTGGGTTGAGCATTCCCCCAAAACCTGACCCCACTGTGACAGTGTTAAGAGGATGGGAAATCCTAGTATAGTAATTGAAAGGTGGGGCCTTGTAGAGGGGGTTAGATTGCAAGGCCTTGCCTAATGAATGGATTAATAATGGTCATGGGCATGGTTCTGAGGGCTTTAAAAAAAGAGTGAATATAGCACAGTAAGAAAAGTTAATTGATATGTTTTCAAATTCCATGTGGCAACTACCCTTTAAGAAAGTTCAAGAAACTTGTTGAGCTTTAGTGAAGTTTTTACTGAATCCAAGTCAAGCTGTCTGCCCCATACAAAAACCCTGGCTTGGCTTGACAGAATCTGTTACCCAGGGCATTCAGCTCCTGACTTGGCTAGCCAAAATCTTGTTATCAAACCAAAGTCCAGCTGCCTGCCCCAAACAAAAATCAAACAATGTAAAAGTCAAATTGATGTTGGAATAGGAAGTCAGCTTTATTCAGGAATACCAGTGACCAGGGGAGAGATATCAGGCCAACCCATCTCTCTGGTAAACCTGAAGGAGAACCAGACTAAAACACGTCTCAAAGATTCAGATTTACGGAGGAGTTTTAATTTTTTAATTTTTTTTATTTTTTGGAGACTGGCCAGTGTGCGGATCTGAGGGGGTTTTAAAGAGGGGATTAAGGGAGTGGAATGTGGGAAGTGAAATGCAGGAGGGAGGGAGATGCATAAGGGGCCAGATGCAAATTC
>NW_007730233.1:203679-204223 GCF_000696425.1 Galeopterus variegatus
CACCAGAATTGGAGTCAGGAAACCTGAATGCTAATTCCTTTTCATACTTATTAGCTGTGTGATCTTCAGTGTAAGCCTTCACCCCTCTGGGTTTGATTTTCTCATCTGAAATATCAGGGCACTGATGTATACAATATGTGATTTTTCTTCCATCTCTATCTTGGCCAAAGTCAAGGAACAGAAATGGAGCTAGTCCTTGAACCACCACTTTTTAATGCTAGACTACACTCTCAGCCTCCCACTGAGACCTCCACTTATAACTCTTGTGACGAGACCTCTCTACAAAGATTTTTTGTCAGAATCAGCTCTCTCTAGATAACATCATGGGCTGTTATAGGCCACACCAGATCCAGTACATAAATTTATCCTAGGCAACTATTTATACAGGTGAGTAAAACCATTCAGTGAATATCCTTTAAGCCCAAGGCCATCTCATGTCTATGTGTGACTTTCCCACATGAGCACACTGAGGACACAGGTGTGAAGAGAAATCATGGCCCAGAGAGAGAAAAAGCCATTTTAGTGACCCAGTAGGACAGAGAGG
>NW_007730234.1:0-42163 GCF_000696425.1 Galeopterus variegatus
GGATTTACACATGGACAGGCACCTTATGGTGGAAATGCACCGAAATGTGGCCCAACAGGCTGGTATGGGGAATGTGAATCCATGACCTTGGTGTTATAAGGCTGTGCTCTAACCAACTGAGCTTACTGGCCAGTGCAATACCAGGTTTTATGTATTGTTGTTACCAATAGCATCAGTCGCATATTTTCCCTTTTTTGTTAGTTTGTTTTGTTTTTAATCATCTTCTTTTATTTCACATCTACCTTCTCTGTTGGGTTTTCAGATTTGACAGGTTGTCCCGGAAGATAGTCTTAGATTCTTAAAATTATATATATCTGTATATATACGTAACCATGTATTTTATTTCTGTTCTTTTCTTTTGCTTCCTGATTAAACCTATAAATTTTCAGGAAATTATCTGTTTTATGAGTAACAGATGAGTAAACAAAACCATTATAGTTTATTCAATTTACACCCTCAAAATTTAGTGAAGTTAGTGACTGGATAATGATACACCCCAGAGAACTCAATAAAAAATTATTGAATGAAAGAATGAACTGTTACACAAATAAGTCCTAAATGAGAGACTAATGTGTCACCTCACTTTTTACCCTGGCTCTGTGCAGTCTTGGAAGTGGATCCTTGCACCAGTCGTTCTTTATATCTTTGAGAGGATCCTCCGGTTTTATCGCTCCCAGCAGAAGGTTGCGATTACCAAGGTAAAGAATACGCACTTTCCTCTTGCTGTGATAAAGGGTTCTGTTCTAATTGATTATAGAACAAAACTGCCATGTTGTCACCTTGAAGGGAATAAAAAGGGATTTGGGGGCAACATACCTCAGTTCCTCCAGTGCTGGATAGAAGTATGGGCAAGATCAGACAGCCGGAGTCAGATCTAGCCCATGGATTTATTTTGTTTCATTTACACGATGTTTCTTTAAAAAGTTGAATTGGTTGCCAACATTTAAAAATCTCAATGGAGGCTTTCACATAAAAAAAAAAAAAAAGGACTTGTGCTCACCACCGTCACCAGCCCTCCAGCTTTACTCACTTACTTTATCTGCCTGCCTGCCCGCTTTACTCATACTTTATCTGCCTGCCTGCCCGCTTTACTCACTTACTTTATTGCCTCTTGAGTTTGCCTACTTTGGTCTGCGTGCTTCATTCACAGGTTGTCATGCATCCATCCAGAGTGTTGGAATTGCAAATGAACAAGTGTGGCTTCAGAATGGAAGTGGGACAATATATCTTTGTTAACTGCCCCTCAATCTCCCTACTGGAGTGGCATCCCTTTACTCTGACCTCCGCTCCAGAGGAAGATTTCTTCTCCATTCATATCCGAGCAGCGGGGGACTGGACAGAAAAGCTCATAAAGGCTTTTGAACAACAGCATTCACCCTTTCCCAGGTAGGTCTTTGAGACCAGCAGAGACCCAGACCAGGATGCAGACTGGCAGAAAAGAGGAAACAATTCCTCCTTGAACCTTAAGTCTGGTACAATAGAGTATGATTAAAATAAACAAGTGGAAGTTAGCCATGGGAACAGCTATGCTTCAGGGAAGATGTTTGAAGTTGAGAGTGGAGGTGAGTCTTCACTTGCCAGTTGTGTTCTGTCTTTTGCCAGGATTGAGGTGGATGGTCCCTTTGGCACAGTCAGTGAGGATGTTTTCCAGTATGAAGTTGCTATGCTGGTTGGAGCAGGAATTGGGGTCACCCCCTTTGCTTCCATCTTGAAATCCATCTGGCACAAATTCCGGCATGCTGACCACAACCTCAAAACACAAAAGGTACACTCCTACATACCACTTTTTATCTGGCCTGGGTCTAACAGGTCTGTTTGCCTTCATGGGCTAAGCTCTTTACAGTTAATCAGGGAGTAACCTCTCTAGAATTATGAGTGAGTGGTCACTTCTCTCTGCCAGAGCATCTGCTTCTACAGTCACCATTAAGAGCAGGGTTTTCTTTTCAATTTGGAGTTTAAAATTGCCCTAAATCATAAGATGACCTTGGAGGGCTTTCTATAAGGGAAACTGTCAGAACTCTGGATATGCTGCCTAAGGTCTGCCACTCTGTAAAGGTGATTTGTCAGGTCAGCCTTAGACTTGATCAACAAATATAGAGTATATATTTATATCACCACAATGTACATTATAAAGGGCACTTAATAAGGCTATGCTCTCTCTTGATGATTCCAGATCTATTTCTACTGGATCTGCAGGGAGACAGGTGCTTTTGCCTGGTTCAATGACCTATTGACTTCCCTGGAACAGGAAATGGAGGATTTAGGCAGAGTGGGTTTTCTAAACTACCGCCTCTTTCTTACCGGATGGGACAGCAACATTGTGAGTTCAAACAATACACGATTTTCCATGTTAAATGTAAGATGAATGTCAGACAAATGATAGTGCATGGTGGTTGGAAATCACTATTTCTTATGATTTCCTACCTGCCCTCACCCTCGTACCCAAGTTTAAAAGTAGCTAAAGGGGGCTGACCGGTTGGCTCAGTTGGTTAGAGTGTGGTGTTTTAAAACCAAGGTCAAGGGTTTGGATCCCCATACTGGCCAGCCACCAAAAATAAATAAAGTGGCTAAAGGAAGAGGCACTATCAGTATTAACTTTTTCTAACTTCTTATCTTCTGACTCCAGGCTGGTCATGCAGTATTAAACTTTGACAAGGCCACTGACATCCTGACAGGTCTGAAACAGAAAACTTTCTTTGGGAGACCAATGTGGGACAATGAGTTTTCTTCAATAGCTACTGCCCACCCCAAGTAAGTATATTCTTCTCTCGTTAGTTGTTTGCAGAATTAGGGTTTAGGAAAGGTACTACAGCATGTTGAACACTCTTGAGGAAAGATCTCAGGGGCAGAAACTATTTGCGTCATTCTTAGAATCTTGCTTAAAATGGAGGAAATTTCATCTGGGGTTTTAGCAAAATGAGGGTCATGATCTTATAACTGATGAGGTGTGTGCTGCCCCAGCAACCCCCCATTCAAACAGTGAGGCAAGGAGACTCGGTTCTGATCTATACTACCAAATAAAATAGAGAACTGGATCAATTCAAATGCATTTGTGGGGGCCTCGATGACCTTTACTCAAAGTAACAAGGGAAGAGTGTACTGGGCTCAGTCTTTCTAGAGGACTTTGAGACATGTTAGAGCATACAGGAAAACCTGGTGCTATGAAACCCACCATTCCAATGGAAGGAGATGAAGCTGATCATGGTAGATAAACTCCCTGAACAAGTTGGCAGGTGAAGATCAATTCAGTTCCACAAGCATTATTGGTTACCTTCTATAAGCTCAGCATTCACAATTCTAGAAGCTTTGGAGGTTGAAAGGGAAATAGGACATGGTTCTTGCCCTCAAGGAGCACATATTTGAATAAGAGATGCATACAATCAACTCAAAGCAGAATGATGCACACCATGAAACAGGTACATGGGAAGGGAAGAAAAGTCTATGGGCGCATGGGGTGATTAGGAAAGTCTTCAGGAAGGCAGCAGCGAGCACTTAGTGACTTGGATTCATGTGATCATGGGTCCTAATGCTGGTTCTGACAATTTCCTGTTCTGGTACCTTGAGCTAGAAAACCCTCTGATATTCAGATTTCTCATCTGTAAAATGGGGGTTATATTAGTAAATGCCTGCATATTAGTAAATGCGGGGTTATTGTGAAGATTAAGCAAAACAATACATGAAAAATGTTCTGTCATAAGTGGGAGCTAGAAAAGAAAGAAAGAAAAAAAGAAACAATTACAATAATATGTTGAACTTTCAGAAGGAGAGAACAGAACTGTGGTTACTAGAGGTGGGAAAGGGGGAGAAGGAAGGAGGTTAGTGAGAAATTGGCTTAGGGCCGGCCCGTGGCTCACTCGGGAGAGTGCGGTGCTGATAACACCAAGGCCTCAGGTTTGGATCCCATATAGGGATGGCCGGTTCGCTCACTGGCTGAGCGTGGTGCTGACAACACCAAGCCAAGGGTTAAGATCTCCTTACCGGTCATCTTTTTAAAAAAAAAAAAAAAGAGAGAGAGAGAAATTGGCTTAGGGTCACAAAGAATGATTACATTTTGTAATGATGAACATGCTAATTATCCTGATTTGATCACATAAATTGATATTCAACTCTGTACCCCATATATGTATAACCAATTATGTTTCAAAAAAAAATCAAGCTTAAAAAAAAAGAAAAATGCTCTGTAAATTGTAAGGCAGCATATAAGCAAAAGAGATTATGCTACTTATCATGCATTTGAGTTGAACATACTTGAAGTTATAACAGTGCATGAAACTGCCAGGAGGGAGTGGCGAAGGGCAGAGTATTAAGGAATATCTACATTACATGGGAAGGGAGAAAGATAAACCAGGGAAGAAGCAGGAGAACGCAGAGAAATTATTAGAGTGTGGTCAACAGTGTTGGAAGACTGGCAGGGTCAGGAAATGCTTATTTAGCTTAAGGATGATCTAAGCATATTTATAGACCGAACAGGGAGCAGTACATAGGAATAAAATAAATATACAGAAGAGGGGAGAGGACTAAGATGGCCATAATAAAAGACTGAAAGTACCACGTGTTGACAAGGAAATGTAGAAATTGGAATCCTACTACATTGCTTGTGGGAATGTGAAATGTCGCTGCACTTGGGGAAAACTTTTGTCAGTTCCTCAGTGTTAAACAGAGTTTTCAAATGACCTGGCAATTCCATTCCTCTGTATACACCCAAGACAAGTGAAAACACATGTCCACACAAAAACTTGTACATGGTTGTGTGTAGCAGCATTATTCATAATAGCCAAAAAGTGAAAACAACCCAAGTGCCCATCAACAGGTGAATGGATAAATGGATAAATCCATTTGCTTTATCCACATAATGGAATATTATTCAGCTACCAAAAAGAATGAAGTAATGATACATCATGGATGAACCTTAAAAACATTATGCTAAATGAAAGAAACCAGACACAAAAGGCACATACACATATTGTATGATTCCATTTATATGAAACGTTCAGAATAGGCAAATATATAGACAGAAAGTAGATTAGTGATCATCTGGGGGGGTGGTTAGGACGAAATGAGGAGTGACTGCTAATGTGGATGGGGTTTTTTGGGGGAATGATAAAAATGTTCTGGAATTAGTAGTGATGATTGCACAACTTTGTGGCTATGCTAAAAAGCACTAAATGTACACTTCAAAGGGGTGAGTTTTATGGCATACGAATTATACCATAATTAGAAAAAAAAAGAGAGGAGAGGAAAGCATGAGAGAAGGAAAGACGGTGAGAGACCCAGAGCACGGTTGGAAAGATTAGCCTTGGCAAGAATACCACGTCTTCAACATGAAAAATTTTGAGGGGGTAAACTCATGGTGGATGTTTTTTTTTTTTTTTTTTAAAAAAAAGATGACCGGTAAGGGGATCGCTATGCTATGTGCCAGGCATTTTCCTAATTGCTTTACATGTTTCCATTTAATCGTCAAAACAGCCTTATGAGGTGGGTACTATATCACCATTTTACAGGTGGGAAAGCTGAAATAGAGAGGTTAAGAAGTTTGCCTGAAGTCCTGCAGGTGGGATAAATGTCAGAGCTGTGTTCTCAATCAAATAGGTAAGGCTGAGTGCTGAGAGGGGTAAGTGGTGAGAACATATTTGGAGCTTGCGAGCAGAAAAGGTTAAAAAACTACCACGAAGGGCCGGCCTGTGGCTCGCTCGGGAGAGTGCGGTGCTGATAACACCAAGGCCACGGGTTCGGATCCTATATAGGGATGGCCGGTTTGCTCTTCGGATCCCATATAGGGATGGCCGGTTTGCTCTTCGGATCCCATATAGGGATGGCCGGTTTGCTCTTCGGATCCCATATAGGGATGGCCGGTTTGCTCTTCGGATCCCATATAGGGATGGCCGGTTTGCTCTTCGGATCCCATATAGGGATGGCCGGTTTGCTCACTGGGTGAGCGTGGTGCTGACAACACCAAGTCAAGGGTTAAGATCCCCTTACCGGTCATCTTTAAAAAAAAAAAAAAAAAAAACTACCACGAAGAGGGAGTCAACAACTGAATTTTTACTCAAGGTTTTTGGGAGTAACAGAAGCCAAGCAGAGGCAGTTACTCCATTCTCACTAACAACATCAGCAGCCTTTGTTGCATTCTAACCCTTACTATTGTATTACTGCAGGTCTGTGGTGGGGGTTTTCTTGTGTGGTCCCCGGACTTTGGCAAGGAGCCTGCAGAAATGCTGTCACCGATACTCCAGTCTGGATCCTAGGAAGGTTCAATTCTACTTCAACAAAGAAAATTTCTGAATTACAGAAATAAGAACGGTAATCTGCATTTTGTCTCACCTTTGTATCTTCAACAACTTACTTGGTCTGGTCAGGTTTGGGCAGCCACTTTAGGATAATAATGTGCATCTCAAGCTTTGACTCTCTGGCGTTTTTTTGGTTGCATCCAACTTCATTACTTGAGCTTCACCAATCTAAGAACATCAGAAGTCACAGTAATTGCAAAGCCCATGGATCCTTTCTTGTGCAAAATAACTAAATCCTTCTAGAAAGCCATGACTGCAGGAAGGCTTGATGGAAGAGCTTTCTTTGGTGGTTGACAGTTAAACAATTTAACCCCATGTGATTTTGCTGATTCCAAATGTTACCATTTCCTGGACTTTGGTTCATAATCTCCCCTTCCACCCACCCTCACAGAAGATTTCTAAGTAGGGTGACTTTTTAAATAAAAATTTATTGAATAATGATAAAATATAACAATAAACATAAATAATAAACTGAACATAAAATTACCTAGAACCCCATCCCCACATAACACCAACTATGTACATTCTTACTGTTACTTTAAACATGGTCTTATCCAGTGTGAACAGCCATTTATGCTTTACTTAATTTTTGTCAAAAAATGAAGGATTTTCTTCTTTGCTTAATGAATGAGTCATCTGTTACTTTTTCTGGGCTCTCCATTTGGGAAAGAAAATCTTGACAGTATGCTAATTGTAATTGAAATTGTATTATAATTGAAAGTCAGCTATATTGTCATCTTCTATTGTTCTGTTGGACATGACTATGAAAACTTGAACTCCATCTTAGGATGACTTAGTCAACAGGGGCTCTTTATCACCATTTTTAAGGGGTTTTACTTATGTCTAGTTTAAAAAAATAATAAAGAATTTACAATTTTGATAGTTTTTTTTTTTTTTTGGCTCCTACCTACCTTTTCTCTAAGGAGTCATTCACCTAATGACATAAGTGAAATGCTTTTTATTTCTCCCATCTACTCAATCTTAGCCTACCACACCAGTGCTGGGATGTTAGTCACAGTGAATCACTAGGAGGAAAGAAGCCCCTGGCTCTTAAAAGAAAAAAAACCCACACTTCATTGTGCCCCCAAGACAATTCAACTCATTATAGATTTAGAGGAATATTTCTACTGAATTAGCATCATAGCACCTACTTTTCTACCATTAGGTGACCAAGAATGAACAAATGGTTATTTCTGATTATTCAGGAATATCATCGCTTGAAGGATTAGTAAGATTGCTTTTTTTCAGTCACCAGTCTGAACACAATAAAGGTAGGTCATTAACTTATGGTAGCTGATTGTGTTTTATTATACCACTATAAAATACTGATGGGTGTTTCTGTAGGGATAGACTGGGATACCATTGCAGTTGTCAATTTGTTTACTTAGATTTTAGCTATCTAAATTAAGTTTGATAAGGCTTTGGAAAATGCACAATGGAACCTTAAAGATGTTCCTATTAGACAACTGCTGGCCAAATAATTTCCTCTTCAATGACCTTGATTTGGAATCTTAGTGTTCCTTGACACTTCTTATTAAGAGTTCCTAATGAGAAAGGTTTCACTCTTGGTCTCAATGTCTAAATACATTGACACTTTGAGATATGCTGGCTGCCAAAATCAACATATCAAGGCCTAAATATTCATGAATTATGCAGAAAAGATAATGAAAATAATAAATCCTATGCATAATCAAAATCCTAGCTGAATTGGGGATGAGCGGGATACCCAGAAAGCTCCTCAGCTGTTTTTAGCAAGTTTTTCTTGCTTGGCTGTAATATAAACTATCCACCAAATTTTTGTTGTAATGTTTGTATACCAGAGTAGAAAATCCCTCAATTTCAATGTCTTTTATGAAGTTATCTTTGCATTATTTTGCTTGACACGTAAGCAATATGCTATTACATTCTCTAAGCCTATGCCAGGCTTTTAATTCACCTTGACCATAATCCTAACCCAGGGGGTAGGATTCTGAGAACATAAATAGGCTCAAAAGTAGTTCCAGTAGAACTTTATTATTAAGGCAACTCTTACCCTCTTGAGGTTGGCCTGATGAAGAGAAACCATGCTCCTCCTTAGTGACACTACGAGAGAGAGAGAGAATGCTAGGCAGGAAGACCCATAGGTTAGAGCTAGTGGCACTAATTATGTTCATACCTATCTGTAAAGAAGCAGGCAGGATCAGACCTAATGGGTGATATGGCTGCTTGTGCTCTGCATTTGGTCCTCTTACAATGACTGAGAAGAATGAAAAAGTTTTAGGGTTTTCTGTGTTTTAAGTTCCCAGAATAAATTTGGTTATAGAGTGATTTCCTGAAAGATAGAATGAAATGTATTTTGTTACAAAATATCTTGGATAAAATGTAGTTTTTATTTCATCTTGAACATGTGAAAAATTAGTGACTTTTTGAACTTTTAAAATTGACTACCTAGACAGAAGAGTTTTAGAATAGACAAGTAAATGCCAAGTTAAAAAAAAAAAGAGAGACAAGTAAATGTCTCTTGTGTTGTTGACACACACTCAAACCAGTGCTAACACAACCTGTCTTAACTCTGAACTATGCATGTTCAGTCAGATCTGCTATTGACAAAAAATGCATTTTGATATTTGGATTTTTATAAACTAAACACACTGCTGTGCTAGTAGGCTCTTTGCTTTGTTGGCCTTCTGACCATTTTACAGCTCTACACACATGCTATTTTCTCCCAGAAGACTCAGAAGTTCTAGAAAGTTTTCAGAGGGTAAAGCCTTATTATTCTTGCTGGAAGCAAACTAAACAAAAACTAAGTTCCAGAAAACACTGCTTCTGAAAAATTCTCAAATATCATCGAAAAGAATAAATGGTCAATCTAAAGTAAAAACAGCAATGGCAATATAACATTAAAGTACAATACTGCAGTTAAGGGTAGAAAACGCATCTAAGGTTTCACCCTTGGTGTTCAGCTTTTTAAAAGCAAAAAGGTCATGTATATCAATTTGCAGTGTACTAAAATTGTGTTCAAAGTTTATTTCAAGTCACAGAAAATATACAAACTAAGACAACAAAATGAACTGATTTTGTTCTGAGAGAAGGTGATAGGAGTCCTCCACCTGGCGCCACTTTGAGTCATTCCAGGGTTAGGATGCAGAAGTCATCTTTTTTTCAACATTTCAACAAAGTTTTGGAACTAATTTCTAGACTTGTTGCCAGGTATTTTTGAAAACCTGTGAGAAAAAGTTGGGAGAAAGTCATTAAAAGTGGAGACAAAGTGCTCTTCCCCAAACATCAGGAAAAAAATTAAAAAGCTGCAGGAGGGAGGATATGCCTAAGATCAAATTATCAGGACAGATTTCTAAGATGTCTGTCTCCTGCTTCCCCAAAGCAAATGTCTTGCAAGCAGGGTTTCTCAGCCTCAGCACTATTGACATTTTGGACCAAAGCACTCTTTGTTATGGGAGAAGGTGGTGGGATGGTGGGGTGGGAGGATGTCCTGTGCATTATGGGATGTGTAGCAGCACTTCTGGTCTCTACCCACTGAATGCCAGTAACATACCATACTCCCTAAAGTTTTGACAACCAAAAATGTCTCTAGACATTGCCAAATGTCCCTCTGGGGGCAAAACTGGCCCTGGTTGAGAACCACTGATCCCTAATGGCAATGGTATAGAAGCCTGTCAGTGATAGCAGAGATGGATCACAACTAGCTAGATAGGATGGAGGGAGGGCCAACACGTCAGCCACAGTATGCATAAATATCAGTAGACATACAGTAGAATTTTGCCCACACAATACTACACAAATATATGTACAAATTACTGTAGGTTTTTAAAAAAGTGGTGAAAACTGAATAAGGTTTGTAGTCTAGTTAACAGTAATGTACCAATGTCAATTTCTTGGTTTTGTACTACAATGCAAAAAAATATTATATGACAGCTATTTAAGATGCTATCATTGCAGGTAGCTGAGTGAAGGTACATGTGGTTCTTTGTACTATTTTTCCACCTTCCTATGAGTCTGTGATTATATCAAAATAAAAGGTAAAAAACAAACACACAAAAACCTTGCCCTGTAGTTAATATGCAAGGCTTTAAATGAGTTATTTCATAAGTAAGAATACATAACAAAAGAACTTTCAGAAACATATCTACCTCAACTATCCAAAAACAGTAACTTTCTCACATTGTAAGGAATGCCTTCTCTTCCATAAATAAAATAGAAAAAGTAAACGATAGGAATAGTTTTTATCTATTCCTCTGACTATAGATAGTCTATGCTTTTACTGGAGAAAATAGAATGCTTGGGTATCTGAAATAAAAAGTTAAAGTACTAGTCACACCAAAAGTCTCGACAGCCATCTGTCTATGATAGTTTCCTATTACTATGTAGTTCTGTCATTTAAAGTCTAAATATAGACATGATACATATTTGCAGTTTGGATGTTTTAAAAACATTAAAATATGGATTAAAATACAATATATTTAGTTAAGACTGCTAATTAGTATAAATGAGTTTACTATTATATGATAACATACGAACAGGAATTATAATATGGATGGGGTAAAAAGTAGAAATTAAAAATGTAATATTCCAGCCAATACTGGGACAATGTGAATTTTATACTGTTTTTTAGAAAACAGAATTGTTTACGTAATACAAAGATCTTGTAACACAAAGAAACAGCAATATGTGTAATCAAGTTAGGCACATGATTATTTATGAGGAAGGTTACCTGTATCCTTTTTACTTGACCGATGAGCAGTGTATAGCAATCTCCAAAATGTATAGAAACTGATGGTGTTGGTGGGTTCTTACTACCTTAAATTATGTGCTGTGGAAGTTTAACATCAAAATATTCACTATAAAACATATACTGGAAACTAAAATATTTATACATCTTATTGAACTACTTTGTATTTTTTCCATTTTGATAGGACAGTTTGGAATAAAATAATACAACTGATTCTGGAAGGATACACACCAAACTATATTTAGAGGTTCTGTCTGGGGAATGAGATTGAAGAAGCAGGGATTTTTACCTTTAACTTTCTATATTTCTGTATCTGATTAATTTTGTTAAACTGATCATACATTAAGAATGGAAGGTTAAAGATTATAAGCAATTCAACAACTGAACTAATGTTCTATAGCCTCACCTTATTTCTATATGGGCTGATGTACTGAAGGGTAAAGAGAGTCTAGCTAAGAGGATTGAGGGTCTCGGAGAAAATAATCTTGTTGGTTAAAGTTGAAAGTACATATCCAAGATACACAATGAGCTAGTCCTACTCAGGTGTGATTAAATTTGCTCACCTTTCAAGGTGCTCCAGTGGATTTCTGTATTTGTTCTTTTAAGATCAGGATACTCTGCCTTTGTTCAGGAGGCAGCATGGCAATCTGGTCTGCAGTCAGTTGAAGAACCTGCATAATCAAAGCAGCCTGTGCAGAGGGAAAAAAAAGTAGTGAGTTTTAATGATGGAAGCTAAAAAAAAAAAAAAAGTGCCACCAGCTTCTGCCCAAAAGCTACTGGAATGAAATGTGAAGCAAAATGGAAAAAGGAAGGACATCTCACACACAGAAAACAAACAGCAGGCAAAACAAACAAACAAACAAACAAACAAACAAAACAAAGCAAAAAACAAAAGCCACCAAAAACAAACAAAAAACCCCCCCAAAACCAAAAATCCAGTAAGAAAAGGCAAAATGCAAATAACAAGTATAAGTTAAAATACCTAAGATTAGATGATTCAAAACAGACACCTTTGTGAACTCAAGTTCCTGCAGACTAAGATGGTATCTGTGAGCTCTGGGAGTTCTTCAACTTTTAATCCTATTTTGAAAGTTTCTCCTTTTCATAAGTTTTAGTCTTTCCATTAGATATGAGTTCCCCACAATGGCCAAATATTAAAACGGAAAGATATACTCATGGGGAATCTGCTATTGTTTTTAGGGATAAGGTAGAAAGAAGAGGAAGAAAGGGGTTTGGATTTTCAGATCAATCTGGCCTGCATGAAAAAAACCGCTATTGGCAGATGAGTCTGAAATGCAAGATAAGCTGCCATTTACATCCACTTAAGAACTTTAGGACCAGGCCCGCAAATTTTCAGGTGACAAGATCATCAAAAGAGTTCTAAGTTAGAGTAAACATCACCTCCAAAGGGACTCTGAAGACCCAGGATCGCCACATGGTAACTGTGAAAAGAGGAATCAAAAAGACTAGATTTGTGCTTATGGAAATAGACAGTGTTGCTTACCTTCTCGTGATCCTGTGGAGTGACTTGGTTCTGCCCAGGACTAAAGCCACCAGGCTGGCTTCCACCCTGCATGCTTGTTCCTTGCATGGCTGTTCCCTGCATGACTGGGACCTATGTGCACCAAAAGAGGAGGAGAAACTTTCGGACCTCCTGACACATAGGTAACCCAAATAAAGTAACAGCAATGTGAAAAATTGTAATCTCTATATGGATATGGGTAAAAAAAAAAAGCAAATTAATGACTCTGAAGATTACTGTCTACTGTTAGCAATGGCAGAAGGTAGGGTTTAGCCAGAGATCAACCAGCAAGTTAGACATACTTGCTTACAAGAGTTCTAGCATCATCAACAAATATCACACAGCACAACTGGATACCATCAAATTAAAATTCAGCAAATAAGCACAGGGAAAACTGAGAGCACCCTGGAATTTACTTCTCAATGGAAACACAAATGAAAGCCAACAGATTCTAGAAAAAATGTGTGCTACTCCACTGGGGAAGCTGCATTTGCAGGGCTACCACCTACCTCTAGTTCAATCAGACACAGGTAGTTTGTCCCAAATGGACCTATCCCACAAGTAAGGCAGAGATGATCATAATGTCAGAGAGGCAGAAAGGAGATGGGAAGGCCTCTGGGGAAAAGATTGTTATTAGCCCCAAATTTGCTTTTTATAGCTTCCCATAGAGAATATACAGCAGACACTTTCTGCTAAATCTGGACCAAGAAATATAATTGATCCAAGTAAAATAACAAAGTGAAGTTATATCACACTTACCAGTAATTTAGATCTGCAGTAAGTTCAAGCCTTTGGAAGACTACCAGAACCCAAGGAAAAGGTCTCTGAGCACCCAACTGTAAGAAGGTCCCTACACTAGAGTTATGTTCACACTTAGGCATTCACCCAGAGCTTACGTACTCTTATTAAACACAAATAGTTAACAAACTTGTTATCTGCTTCCCCAGCATATTAGAAGCAGCAAAGTATAAAAGAAATATGGATAAACAACTGTTAGGAGCAGAAACCATGACAGCAATGTGAAGAGCCAGGTGACAGCCTGACACTGAAGAAGACCAGAAACCAAAAAGAAGATAACTACTTTACGTTATAGCATATACAATAACGGATCTATTTAATTATGACCTTGAGTAATCAAAAAGGACTAAAATCATTTTTTGTATCCTGTTTAAGAAAGGAAGCATAGGGGCCGACCTGTGGCTCACTTGGGAGAGTGTGGTGCGGATAACACCAAGGTCATGGTTTCGGACCCCATATAGGGATGGCCGGTTTGCTCACGGGGTAAGCGTGGTGCTGACATCACCCAGTCAAGGGTTAAGATCCCCTTACCTGTCATCTCTTAAAAAAAAAAAAAGAAAGGAAGCATAAAATACACCTTAGAAATAATTTTTCATTAAAATAGCCTAAAAACTTGGTAGAATAGTTATATTATCAGGAACATTCTCTTACGTGCATTCTCATCTCGCAAAGACACTGGATAGATGAAGCATTAGTATAATTCTGTACAGATTGCTAGAATATTACCACTGTTCTGTTCTGTTATCAATACTGAATCCAGAGACCAGTCTGAACTTTAACAATCTGTTATAGATCTAAAAGACCTATGAATATAATCTTTTTGAAGCTTTGGTCAATACTAATTTGAGGTACTGTAATGTGATCTAAACACTCAATCAGGGGCATTTTAAGTTTCCGGGAGTGCCTGTTATAGGCAGAGAAGTACTAGCAAGAGTGACCATACATCTTGGTTTGCCTAAGACAGTCCCAATTTATGCTTTTGTTCCAGAGTAAATTATTAACAGCACTCTTTCATTCTCGAACGTGTCCTTCTTTGGATGATAAATTATAGAATCATTCTAGGGAATAATAAACCTTTTACCCACAAGTTTCCAAATGGGTGGCATGGAGTTGATTTTAAAATATGATTAAGTTAAAAAACAAGGTGCAAAACAGTAAAAGGGGGAAAAATAAGAATTCACATTTTCTGGAAAGGTATGTAAAAAATCTAATAAAAGCAGTTATCTATAGGAGCTGGGGGGTCACAGGAGAGTCAGGTATAGGAGTGGAAGTGAGGTTCTGAATGTACTATCTTATAGATGAGTGAATGCATTAAATATACTTAATTATACGTGAATATATTGATTTGAAAAAATTTAAAAAGGTTAAAGACAGAATTTTTATTTTCTCCACCTTGGATCTAATTGGCTTTATAGAATGTACTAATAAAAACTATATCAACCTAGTATTACAGAGTTATGAGTTCAAGCACTAGCAGAGAAAAAGTAGCAAGATATTATCCAGAAATGGTCTTCCAACCATTACTTTCAATGTCTTTCTCCACAGAATTATGAGTGGAATTACATAAGCATATTATGGTAATTGTTTACTGTCTGTCTCCCCAACTAGAATATAAGCCCTCCATGCAGGTAAGGATTGTGTTCTATTCATACTGCTATATGCCCAGTACCTAGGTCTATGTTCGGTACATAGTAGGTGCTCAGTAAACATCTGTTGAATGACTGAATGAGTGCATAAAAACCACTTCTATTATGAGGCTAGTGAACATAGAGGACAGTAAAAATCAGGGCCCACGAGTGCATTTTTCAAAAGCAAAACTTGAAAAACAATAGAGAATAGTTTGATTCTACGCATACCAGAAAAAAACGTATTTTTATTTTTTATTAAAGAGAAAGAGGTAGACATACCTACACATCTACACAAAAACAAAGGTGCAAATAACAGGACAGAGTAGTAGAGTGGAAAAGACAGTGGGTTCTATTCCCCGCTCTGCCACTTTTTAGTTAAGTGGATTTGGTAAAGTCACCTGAATTCTGAGGCCTCAGATTTCAAACCTATAATATGAAGGAATTAGATGACTGACATGTTTCATTCCAGCTCTAACATTCTCTTTCTCATACACACACGCACACACTCACATGTGGGGAGGAAGACACATAAACATACAGTAGAGGAAAGAGAGAAGAACAAAGAAGGAAGAAAAAGGAAGGTGGAGGAGCTAGAGGAAAACAAAGGTGCCAACATATAAAAATTCAGGGAAGATACACACATATTACCTCCTCACAACCAGCTGGGGATGATGAAGGAGAGGATAACCATAGACCACCATATACACATAAGCTGGAGAGAGCCAAATAAAGGACAGGAGACAAGACCTCAGTTCCGCAGCCTTTTTAAGGTGTTCATTAGTAAATTACCTTTCATACTCCACTGTTCACTTAGGCTATGTGATGACAGCGAATTAACCCAAGTTTCTGCAAACCTAAGATTATCTAAATGACCACTAATAGCTCTTCATATACTCCAACCCAGTGGTTCTTAGTCAGGGTTGCACATTGTAGGGGAGGTTTTTCAAACTATCTATGCCCAGATCCTACTGACAGAGACTCTGAGAGTTAGGCCTGGGGTGAGACCCAGGTAAGTCTTATTTTGGAAAAAACCTTGTATGTGATGTTGGTTTGCACCCCCACGAAGGGTACTCTCTAACCCCTAAATTTTCAGGGGCTCTGCTCTGAATGGAATAGCTACTAAAATTGTGAACAAGATTGTTCTTTTGGACTACAATCCTGGTGGCCAGAAAATCACTACCATAAGGGACAGAAAAATTACAGGGAGATCCTAGTCTTCCCTTTCTAACAAGCTGAAAAAGAGCCCAAGTCAGAAGGCAGTAATAATCAGGATTAATAATCAATTCCTGAATAGATCAAGATTTCATGTAAATGCCAGAAGTGAATATTACATATACCTGTCTGGATCCCTGGGGGCCAACAACTGCCCCCATGTTAATTGGACTGGGACCCTGGATTCCGCTAGGTATAGGTCCTCTAGGGCCAGGCACTGGGCCCCTGGTATCCATGCCTCTGGCTTCCATTCCTCGGACTTCCATCACTCGAGCCTCCATCGCGCGGGCTTCCATCACGCGGGCTTCCATCGCGCGGGCTTCCATCGCACGGGCCTCCATTGCGCGGGCTTCCATTGTACGGGCCTCCAATCCTCTGGCATCTAATCCTCTTGCCTCCATGGCTCGGGCCTCCATCCCTCGTGCATCTATTCCTCGGGGATCTCTTCCACCTATAAAAAAAGTTGTAAGAAAATCATTACATAGCTACTCACCTGTACTATAAGAACAATCCAAGAAAGAAAGAAATCTATTCTTCTAGTCACATCTCTTCTCAACTATATGAGACTGTTGTTTCCTTCCCAGTTTCTCAGATTTGTAGATAAACCTTAAAAATGCTTATTGACCCTACTGACCCAACATTCTTTATCCCAGATTACAGCCTAAGACAGCCACATTCATCATCAGCCCACAACTACCAGTCAGCCTGGTGATGTGGTCTCCCCTTACCTCTGCCATCCAAGGGTGGACCCCTCTGATCTAGCATGGGTCCTCTTGGCTCTGCCATTAGAGGTCTGGGCTCAGCTAATGGCCCTCCCCTCATCTCAAGTGGGGGTGGTCCACGGCTCTCGTGGCCGGGTACATGGTGCATGGGTGGACCCTGATGAGGTGGTCCCAGGTAACCTCTAAAGAAGAAGAAAAACGTTATATTTTAAAACAGAACAAAACAACAAAAAAGTGTCAATCAGAAGATCAGTAAGTAAACATCCGACAGAGAACTGATAAAAACATTAGTCTATGAATGAGAACAAGAGAATAACACTGAACAGATTGAAGAAAAGCTATAGAAACGTAAATCCGTGTGTTCTAGAATTTCATATTTGGTTGGGGCACTCATAATTCGGAGAGGAATTAATAGATATTCATTATGTGTATGAGTATGCAGTATGGTGCTTAACAACATGGGTTCTGGATTCAGACTGTATAGGTTCAAATCTAGGCTCTATCACTTATTAGCTGTGTGATCTTGGGTACATTTACTTAACTTCTCTATGACTCAGTTTCTTCATCTATGAAATGGGACTTACAATGGTATCCATTTCACAAGGTTGTTGTATAGATTTAATGAGAGGAACTAAGTAAACTACTCACAGCAGAATCAGAAGCATGATGCCCATTAATGTCAATTATTATTATTATTGCTATTATTAATATTACCACAAGTTTTCCCTATTCACATATAGAATTTCCAATTTCTGAAAATATAGCACTCATGGTTAGCTCAAAATGACATACTCAGCTACATAGTTTTTCCTTAGGAGATGTGCTTAGTTTTGGACAGTGGCCATGAATATTTAACTATCTTTTGAAATAGGCAAACAGGTACGACTGGTACGGGAAGACTTTGTTCTCAAAAGAAGGGAAAATCCTAATTTCTCAAACTGTTTCCCTCTGTGTTGTGCTTACCTAGGCTCTACCTCTCCAGTTACAGAAAGTAAAGTGCCTCCTCGTGGGTCATTCGGAGCGTCACCTAACAGACCTCGAGGAGTTGGGATGTTGGCAGGCAAGGATCCCCGCTGCATAGCTGCTCTGGGGTCTTGCATCGGCACTGACAGGGAAACAAACAGGGAGTTACTGCTGTGAAGGATACATAAGGAAACAAGAAATGACTCTATATACCACTGACAACATAATTCAGACACTTTAGAGTGAGTGAAACCTCACCACAGCAGAATCCTCTTGGAGCTCAACAACAGAAGCAGGGTGTAGGCAGAATCTGTGCCATGTCAGAGGTATGGATGGAATTATATAAAGAGCAAACTGGGGAGCAACCTGCCAAGGACTAGCACTGTGACCTGAAGAAACTTATGCTTCTGGTTTTCCTTCTAATCAATCTTAGTTCAAGGACCAGAGTCACAAAAGAGAGGTAGCATCTTAGCATATGTGAACACTGCCATGGCTCTGCAAGAACCCGCTGTCTCCTTACAGACTGCTATTCCATCCAAGCCTCCTGACACCAGTAGGGAGGGAGTACAGCCTCGGACAGATGCCCATATCATCCATGTTCTCTGCCCTGTGTGAAGAGGTCAATCTTAGGTTTGTGGCCTCAACAGGAAAAAATTAAAAACAAAAACCCAAAAACACTACCCTTTTGGGTTCTAAACGTGAGGATGACTGCCAAGCAGCTCTTTTCCTCTCAACGTCCCACCCTGAACACCACAAGCAAAAGGAAACCCGCAGATACAATGGGTACCTTGAACTCGCTCAATTGATGCAGGCCCGGCGGGTCCCACGGGCGAGTGCTGTAGGGTTCCTAGGTAAGCAGTAAGTTCAAAAGGAGAAAAGAGCAGACACTTAAAATAGCTTGTACACACATGCAGAAACACACACATGCGGGACTGGAGATTTACACATGTAAGTTAAAGAGCCAAGAGTTCATTAGCTTGCCCCAGGCTACAAAATCTTCCTAAACCATACTAGGTCTTTTGGATATCTGAAACAGTTCTGTTCTGACCAGATAGCTTGCTAAAGGGAAACCTGTGGGCCACTGGTTTTATCTGGGCAGGAATAATCAGCCAATTTCTATCTTTACCTCTGCAACTACTACGTTTCCCCCTAAATCTCCTTATGGGACCGCTAAAAAAAAAAAAAGAAACAAAATATAAAAAGGATGGTTTTGAATCTCTAGTTAAGCAAAGAACATAAAAATATTTTCAGAAGCAAAACATGAAAGAAATTGCACTGAATCTGGAAGGTGAGACTTATTCTGGAGAGGCCATAACAGAAGTGAGGTAGTACTATTTTTGTCATATTTTAAAGCACAAAAGTTTCTCCTATCAAAAAAGTTTCAAATGGGGAAAATGCAGTAAATGAACTTTGGACGAGGAAAGAGAATATCACACCACAAGAGATCTTCTGCCACAGCAAGTCTTTGATAATAAACAAACATCATGACAACAGCAAACAAAGACTGATGAGATAACAAGGGCACTGAAACTAAACAAAGGTGGTAGGAAAGCAAGAAGCATCTTCTCAAACATCTCTCACTTTTCACCATTACAACTGTGCAAAAGAAGCATGGATTCCAGAAAAAGTAAGACAAACTAGGTACAAATTACAAGATTTTTGCTTCCTCATCTCAATTTGTCTCTTCATGAAGAAATCCTTGAAATACCCTCAAAACATGAGTCATTTCCCTTTGTTAATTTTTGACCAGAAAGGTAAAGATAACTATAGCAGGAAGGAAGATGTCTTGTGAACTATGCATTACACTGCTAAAGCCTGACTGATTGATTGATGGCCCAGGGAGCCGTAGAAGTATGACCGAAGCCCTAATCCCTTCTCACTACTGGAAAAATACTTTGGCGTACATACATGATCTATTGGCAGTGGTGGGAGACAGCGGGAGGGGGGATGCACAATAGCACAAAAGTGTGGGATGCTGAGAGAGATGACGAGGTATTTGGCCAGGAGTTTATCCTGCTGCCAGACATCTACCAAGAAAAAAATTATTAGTTCTTTCACTTCAGCAACTAACCCAGTGTACAAACCATAAGCTTTATCTTAATATTTTGCTTTTTAAATGGGTTTCACTTATAAGCCATATGCTAAGAAGAAAAAACTTAAGCTTTTCTATGCTTGTCCAATGCAGTCTTTTCCCATCACAGGGACCCAATAATTAAGAGTAGAAGACACTGAAGAATATTTTTGGAAGTTAACAGAGGCAGTGTGGAGTGAGAGAAAGAGGACAGATTTTAGAATCAGAGACTTCTGAATCTTAGGTCTGCCACTAATTAGGTGGAAGAGAGGATGAGAGCACCAAATCCAGTCCACATTACTCATTGTATTTACTTACCTTGTCCCCTTGAGTAACTTAAAACTCTGAGCTTCCACTCTTTACTTGTAAAACTAAGGTGTTGCCACCCAACTCATAAGGCTGTTTATGAAAAAGTGCCTAACATATCTCACCTTCTCTCCTCCTAGCATTGTTTTCCACTGAACCACCGCATTTTCTTTTCCTTCAAACTCCAGTAATACGGAGAAATAAGACGAAGATTTTGGAGTGGCTGCTGCTATTGTGTACAGTGTTACTGCCATAGCACAACAGACACTTATCAAATGGACTTCATAGATGTATGATCCCCTCAGTTTTCTTTGGGGTTTAAGTCTAGTCTTCTAGCTATCTAGCCACATTATTACATGCTCATTATTAAAATACCTTTGTCAACAGATATTCAGAGGGAAAGAGAACATGTCAATGGAATCATTAGACTATCAGGAAACAAAGGATCCATTTGCTTCATCAATTCTTGTAGAGCTGGGCTCTGAATCACTAGACCAGTGCTGTCCAATAGAATTTTCTGCGACGAGAGAAAGATTCTATATCTGCAATGTCCAGTATGATATCTATTAGTCACATGTGGCTATTGAGCACTTGGAATGTGGCAAGTGTGACTGAGGAACTGAGTTTTATGTTTTACTTAATTTCAATTTAATTTCAATTAACTTAATATTTAAATAGCCACTGGCGGTTAGTGGCTGCTGGATTTGACAGTGCAGATATGGAACATTTCCAAGTCCAGTCCATGTTAATCAGAAATTAATACTTATTCACCTTGTCCTCGTTCCATGGACACTGGTCCACTTCCTGGCATTCCAACCTGGGTCTGCATTCCCCCTAGAAGATAAAGGGACGAAAATAAAAACATAAATTAGGATGGTGGGAAAAAATTACAACAGTGGTTGGGTTTACAAATTTCTTCGTTCTGCCCCACAAACAAAAACCTACAAAGGAAGATGATAACTATTATTCGACAATGCAATTAGATAGAAGATAGGATTTGTTAGTATACTTTATGCTTCAGTGACAGAAAAGTGAGTTTAATAAGAATACTTTATCTCATTGGTTATCAAAACCTTGGCAGGAAGCTCTTCTGTAATACAGGAAAACAATGCCAGTTACCCACAGACCTCCTCTGATGGGAGGTGGGACTATTCCCACGGGTATTTTGCAAATGTGTGGATAGACAGTTTCAGTTGCGATAAAGACTGGGGGGTGGGAGGGAATGGCTGGCATTGAATGAGAAGGTACCAGAGATACTAGATTTCCTGCAATATATCAGACAGCTCCACAAAACCAAGAATTACCCTGTATCTTACAAAACTTCCAAATGTCTCATTGAATATTCATACAAATGAAAACCTGTTGATAGTCATCGAAATTTAGAACCCAAGTCTGTTTTATTTGTTAAACACAAAGGTTGTTTGCACTGTTTAATATATATACACTGAATTTTCCAGAAATGTAATTACTAAGTAAATTATGGGTACTGCTATTTGTTTTAAAAACTTTATCATGAGTTTTCACCAATTCAGAAAATCACATCACCACTGTCAACAGTCCTAATAGTATTTAAGTTGCCAAAACAACATGCCTGCATCTGTCTACATTTTTAGCTTTTATATTCATGGTGTAGGTGTAAGCACCTTACTACATTGTTTTCTATTGTAGTTGTGCCTGAACACTTGCACATTAAGAAATTTTTGTTTACTATAAATTACTGTCCTTTTATATTTCCTTTATGTTATCGTTAGGACATTATACTGATTTTGAAATCATGTTATATAGGTTATATTTCCTGTGCATTTGATCTCAGAATAGTAGAGTCATTGCAAAATATCTGTTATGAAAAGGGGACAGTGGATCTAATAGGCTTGAGAGCCACTAGTCTACTTTAACCAGTTGGGATATGATAATTGCTATACCAAGAATAATCCTACACCACATCCTTGTCTGGTTCTTTCCACACAGCAATAATTCTCTTTTCCTCAAGGAGCAATATATGCTGCGGTGGGAAGAAAAGACAAGTTGATATGTTTGCAGTTAATTAATACTTCCCTAAAATAGCAAGTACATGTCACATTCCCTTATTTCATTTAACATGCCAAGCACCAAAGAGCTATGGATTAAGAACCCAAAGAACAGGGTGCTAACCTGCCCTTGCTGCTAAGTAATTGTGATTTTAAACTAGTGACTTAATAAAAATTAACACATTCTGGGCTGAGCCCGTGGCGCACTCGGGAGAGTGCGGCACTGGGAGTGCAGTGGCGCTCCCGCCGCGGGTTCAGATCCTATATAGGGATGGCCAGTGTGATGTGCTCACTGGCTGAGCACGGTCCGGCTGGTCACAAAAAGGACAAAAAAAAAAAAAAAATTAACACATTCTTGGGATTCCTCATCTGTAAAGTGAAAGAGCTGATCTAAACCAGTGGTTCTCAGAATGTGATCCCCAAACCAGCAGCATCAGCATCATCAGGGAATGTTAGAACTGCAAATTCTCAGGGCCCCACCTCAGACCTATTGAGTTAGAGTCTGGGGGTGAGGACTAGCAATCTGCGTTTTATAAGCCCTTCACGTGATTCTAATACACACTAAAGTTTGAGAACACTGGTCTGAATGATTTCAAAGCTCTCTTCTAGCCATAACTTTTTATTCTAATCATTTTATCTAGACCAATCACCAAAACAATACAAAGATTTAGGATCTGAGGGAAGGAATAGCAGAAGGCATCACGGGCATAATTTCTTATTTTATCCACTACAACATACTGGCACTTTTATTTGTATGGGCTAAATTCCCAGAAGTGGAATTGGTGGCTCAAAGTGTATATGAATTTTTAATGGTAAACTACTTTCTTAAAAGGCTGAAAAACTTCATATTTCTACCAGCAATATGAGTTCCACTTTCCCCACCAATATTAAGTGTCATCTCTCTCTGAAACTTTTGCTAGTCTGATGATTTTAAGTAAACTGAAATCTCACTGTTTAATTTGTAATCCCCTAACTATAACTAAATTTGATTTTGCTGACCATTTGGAGCCTATAAAGAGCTCTATAAAGAGCCTACTCATTTTCTTTGCCTAATTTTCTACTAGGTCGTTTCCCTCTTCTCATCAACTGTCAAAGAGCTTTTACAGTATATTTCAAAAATCTTAGTCAAGTTTTAAGTTTTAATAAATTCAGAAGAGTATAAATAACACAAACACAAATAATATCACTTGAAAGTTTAATTATTTAAATTTCTTTTATACTTACTGATGGAGTTTAGATGTGTTGTCCCCTCCAAAACTTGTGGAAATTTGATCTCCAATGTGGCAGTGTTGAAAACTGATTGAGTCATGGGGGCAGATCCCTCATGAATGGATTAGTGCTCTCCCTGGGGGAGGAGGGGTAGTGAGTGAATTCTTGCTCTATTAGTTCCTGTGAGAGCTGGTTGTTTAAAAGACCCTAGCACCTCCTCTCTCTCTCTTGCTTCCTCTCACCATGTGATCTGCTCATACCCACCGGCAGCCTGCCACTTTCTGCCATGAGTAGAAGCAGCCTGAGGCCTATGCCAGATGCAGCTGTCCCAGAATCGCAAGCAAATAAAACCCTCTTCCTTATAAATTACCGTTTTGTGTTGCTATAACAAAATTACCTGAGACTGGGTAATTTATAAAGAACAGAGGTTTATTTGGCTTATGATTTTGGGACAGCTGCATCTGGTGCGGGCCTTAAGCTGCTTTTACTCATGGTGGAAAGTGGGAGGCAGCAGGCAGGGACAAGCAGATCACACAGCAAGAGGAAGCAAGAGAGAGAGGGAGGGGAGGTGCCAGGGTCCTATAAATGACAAGCTCTCATGGGAACTAACAGAGCGAGAACTCATGCATTACTCCCCACTCCCCCAGGGAGAGCATTCATCTATTCATGAGGGATCTGCCCCCATGACTCAATCAGTTTCCAACACTGCCACATTGGGGATCAAATTTCCACATGAGTTTTGGAGGGGACAACACATCCAAACTCCATCATTCCACCCCTGGCCCCCCCAAACTCATGTCCCTCTCACATACAAAATACAATCATTACATCCCAACAGTCCCAAAAGTCTTAGCTTGTTCCAGCACCAACTTAAAAGTCCAGAGTCCAAAGTCTCATCTGAGACCAAAAGCAAAAGTCCTTCCGGCTGTGAACGTGTAAAAACAAAACCAAATTTATCTACTTCCAAGATCCAATGGTGGAACAGACATTGGGTCCACATTCCCATTCCAAAAGGGAGGAATAGGCCAGAAGAAAGGAAAAACAGGTTCCAAACAAGTCCAAAACCCAGCATGGCACACATTATGACTTAAAGCTCCAAAACAATGTTCTTTGACTCCAAGTCCTACATCCTGGGCACAATTGGGCATCTGGGCCCCCAAAGCATCAGGCAGCCTTGTTCCCACAGCTCTGCCAGGCACAGCCCAATGGGCCATGCTGGTGCCTGTGGTTTTTCCAGGCCTGCGTTGCATATTACCAGTGGCCCCGAAGATCTGGGGTCCTGGCGGCAGCCCTGCTGCATTGGCTGCACTAGACATTTCCCTAGTGGGGGCTCTCTGTGGGGGCTCTGACCCCACTTTCCTGCTCGGCATTGCTCTAGTAGATGTCCTCAGCAGTGGCTCTGCCCCTACGGCAGGTCTCTGCCTGGGTCCCCAGGCTTTTCCATACATCCTCTGGAATCTGAGTAGAGGCTGCCACGCCCCCACTGCTCTCACATCCTGCTGGCCTGCAGACTTACACAATGTGGACGCCACTGAGGTTTTGGACTTCTACTCTCCAGGGCTGCTGCATGAACCACACTTGGGGCCGCTCTAGCCAGAGCAGCTGGGATGCAGGGAGCAGCATCCGGAGGGCAGCTGTGCCCCAGGTCCATCCTCCAGGATAATTCAGTCCTTCTAGGCCACAGGGTCTGTGATGGGTGGGGCACCCTTCCAGACTTCTGAAATGCCTTCAGGGCTTTTCTCTCATTGTCTTGGCTATTAGCATCTGGCTGCTTCACCGCCAAGATAATGTCTTTAGCAACCAGTTTATCTGCTTCACCCTTGCATTGTTCTCTGGCTCTCGGCTTCTTTACTGCATGGCCAGGCTGCAAATTTTCCAAATCTTTATGCTCTGCTTCCTTTTTAAATTCTGGCTTTATGTCATGCCTTTGTTGCCATAACTCAGAGTAGGCTGTTAGAAGTAGCCATGCAGCATCTTTAATGCTTTGCTGCTTAGAAATTTCTTTGGCCAAATGCTCTGGTTCACAACTCTTCAGTCCCACCTTCCACAAAGTCCAAGGGCATGGACACAATGCAGTCAAATTCCTTGCTATGGTGTAGCAAGGGTGATCTTTAGTCCAATTCCCAATAAGTTCCTCATTCCTATCTGAGACCTCATCGTCTGCATGGCCTTTACTGTCCACATTTCTATCAGCATTCTGCTCGCCACCACATAAGTCTCTAAGACATTCCAAACTTTCTTTTGTCTGTCTTCTTCTAAGTTCTCCAAACTCCTCCAACCTTTGGCCATTACCCAACTCCAAAAATGCATCCACATTTTCAGGTATCTGTATAGCAACACCCCACTCCTGGTACCAATTTTCTGTTTTAGTCTGTTTTGTGTTGCTATGACAGAATTACCTGAAACTGGGTAATTTATAAAGAAGAGAGGTTTATTTGGCTTGCGATTCTGGGACAGCTGCATCTGGCATGGGCCTCAGGCTGCTTCTACTCATGGCGGAAAGTGGCAGAGTCGGCAGGTACAAGCAGATCACATGGCGAGAGGAAGCGAGAGAGAGAGAAAGAGGAGGTGCCAGGGTCCTATAAACAACAAGCTCTTGCGGGAACTAACAGAGTGAGAACTCACTCATTATCCCCCCTCCCCCAGGGAGAGCATTGATCCATTCATGAGGGATCCACCCCCATGACTCAATCAGTTTCCAACACTGCCACATTGGGGATCAAATTTCCATATGAGTTTTGGAGGGGACAACACATCCAAACTCCATCACTTACTTTCAACTTTTATCTTTAATTTCCTCCTCTTGGTATATTCTGGTTTATTATTTTTCTAATTCATTAAAACTAGTACTTAGAGTTCTTTATTTTTTAATAATACAGGCATTTAAGGATATTCATTTTCCTTTAAGCACTGCCTTCACTATTTCCCATACTTTTTTGTGTGAAGTATATATACACTACTTTTTGTTGTCTTTTAGATAATTTATAAATTTCATTTCTTCTTTAATTCAAGGATTACCTACAGTATATTCCTTAATTTTCCAAGTAAAGGTTTTTTTCAGTAACCTTTTAATTATTTCTAATTTTCTTGGGTTATAATGAAAGACTATAGTCTGTAAAAATCTCCTTTTTGAATTTGTTAAGGTTTTATTTTATGGCAAAGTACATAGTCTTTTTTTTTTTTTTTTTTTAACTGTTCCATGGTCATTTGGGGGAGGAAAAAGTTTATTCTCTAGTCAAAAGATATAAGGCTCCCTCTCTATATTAGATGAAACTTACTGATTCTATTATTTAATTCCTCAATGTCCTTATTTAATTTTTGTCCACTAGCACAACGGTACTCAAAGTGTGGTCCACAGATGGTGTTAATCTATGAATTGTATGTTAAAAGTTCATGATAAGTACAGAAATGGAGAGCAGACACTTAGAAACTTTCATAGCAAGTTGACACTGCTATGACACCCAAATGTATGATCAGTGCACTTGTCTCACTGAACAGGGTATAGACCAGTCTGAGTGTTTTTTATCTTGTGCAACAGGCCTCATATGTCATGTGTTGCATACTTGTCATGTGCAGTAGGACCATATTACAACTTGTGATATTTTAAGGTAAGTTATAAGGTACCTATAACTTAAAAATGTATGTAGAATCCATTTCTTTCACGGAAAGTTAATTTAACAATAGCTCTATTAGGATAAAGCAGATAAATGAAAATTGTGAGTTTGCTGAAATTTCTTTAAAAATCTCTTCTTCCATTCCTCATCATCTTAGCTCTATAGACTGGTTTCTCTACAAAACAGAACAGTTTAGGTTTAAGTTAGCCCCTGTATGAGGATGCAGGAATCTCCATGGAAAGTTCAACCAAGTAGAAAGAGGGCTGGGATGGGAATGTGGTCAGTTTGTGGAATGACCCAAAAAGTGCCAGTAAATCAACCCATCAGTTCAACAGTGCCTCCCTACCCATGGTGTGTTAGAAAAGTCAGTGTTAGAAAGCTTGAGTTCAGGGCTGGCCACACTTGAAAGAGTGTGGTGCTGATAACACCAAGGCTACAGGTTCGGATCCCTATATAGGGATGGCCAGTTAGCTCACTTGGGAGAGAGTGGTGCTGACAACACCAAGTCAAGGGTTAAGATCCCCTTACCGGTCATCTTTAAAAAAAAAAAAGAAAGCTTGAGTTAGCTCTGGCTCACTACCAACTGACAACAACCCTAACCAAATTATGTAACCTCTTTGGGCTTCAGTTTCTTTTGTCTATAAGTCCAGGGAATTTGAGCTAGATCTACACAGTAGCCATCAGCCACACAGGGCTTATAAACACTTGAAATGTGGTTAGTATGACTGAGGAGGAAATGAATTTTAAATTGTATTTGATTTTAATAAATTTAAATTTAAATTAAAAATAAATAAATAAATTAGCCCTGTGAGTAGTGTTATAGTCAATCTAACCCAGATTAGATAAATTAACAAGAAGCAAGTTTGTCACATAAGAAACTTTAAATATTGATAATACACTGTGTGTTCATACAGGTGTTTCATATGGAAAGTCACTATTTCACACAACTTTTTGTTATGCTAGTTGAATGACAAAAGTTACAAGTGTAATAGCAATACTCTATTAATTACCTATCTATACATTTTCAATACTGTATACAATTTTTAATTTCATCTTTCTTCTTTTTGTTGTTTGGTCTGATCATATGTATTGAAATGTAATTTTATGTCTATTAAATATAATAATAACAAATGTGATCATGTATTTTTTTGTCTGTTTTCTTCATGAGCTTTTTAACCTAATCTAATAGTCTCTGGCTTTTGATGGGAGAACTCAGTCCATTCACATTTAGCAGAATAATGATGATGCTAGTTTTTATTCCTTCCATCTTACTCTATGTTTATTGTTACTTACTTTATATTGTCCTTTCCTTTTTTCTATTTTTACTGGGTTGATTTAGTTTCCATTCATTCCATTTTTCCACTTGTTAATTTGGAAGTTTTACTGTACTTTTCCACTTTACTGTCCCTTTACCTGCTCTCATAATCAGACATATAGGATTTGTATATAAGAAATCAACTATTTCCTCCACCTAGGATATATTCCTTCTAGCAGTATATTAATTTTATATCAATATCCCATTACCATATAATAATTTGGCTGCACTGTGGCAGTTGCTATGACAAAACTTTAGCAAAGTACCAAGATGGTGAAAACTCTAAATGAAACTTACCTCCAGGAGCTAAGGAACCAGGGCCAGGTCCTGTGACAGTGGCTGGTAGTTGCCCTGGTGCTGGAACTCCACCCTGAATAGAAGCTTGCATCAGAGGAGGTGCACCATTGACATGTATTGCACCCTGACCAAGAGAAAAACCAGAATATGTACATGCCTCTGTGGAGACTGAATACACTAAGTCTATGATCTCAAAAATCCTCTCCAGATTGACAGTCCCAAATATTCTACCAAAAATCCCTTTTGTATAGCATGTCTTATATAGCACTGGATTTATCACACACTTTGGATTCCACAGAAGCAAACTGCAATACATGCCATGAGCCTGGTTATATGGAACATGGTTAAAATGGAGCATATTCTAAATGTAGAGATGGACAAATCTTAATCTGTGTGGCAAGGCAGTATGTACTGTTAACTTCATGACTGAGGCCTGGCAATAAGAGTTTAAAAAAAAAATATATTGAACCCAAGAAGAAAAGGAGAAAACTGGGACCTTTTAAGAATAATCAAATGCTGGCAGTTCACATTTTTAAGACGAAAAAATTTTTAATTTGACCAGTCTTTTCTTACTCCTGTCCTTGGATATAAATCTGGTTTGGGGGGAATGTGAATTTTTTTTAAATGCTACATTAAAGCTCCTTCAGAGAAAGGGAGTATTATCTTTTTAATCTGTGTATTCCCCAGAGAACCGAATGGTCCCTTGGAATAGAAAGAGCTCAATAAATAAAGAATAAAATTATAAAAATATCACATATATATGCTTAGAGAACACAAACAAAACTCTAAAATAAAAAAGAGGAAATTGCATATGGAGGTGGTTAAGAGAAAACAGGCTAAAAGATCAGACAGAACCAGTTTCAGATCCTAGATTTGCCATTTACAGTTTTGTTATTTTGGGACCAATTAACCTGTCTGGGCCTTAGTTTATTTCTTTTCTAGCTCTAAAAAAGTATTTATTTACTTAGAGCAGGGGTTGGCAAACTATGGTCCACGGGTCAAATCTGGCTCATTGCCTGCTTTTATAAATAAAGTCTTATTGGAACACAATCACGCACTTAGTTTACCTATCATCTATGGCTGATTTCACACTATTATGGAAGAGTAGTTGTGACAGAGATCCTATGTATGGCCTGCAAAGCCAAAAATATTTACTATCTGGCCATTTAAAGAAAATATTTGCTGACCCCTGCCCTGTCTTTGTATAATCCATTCAAATTGTTTACCTCTGCCAATCTGATAGGTGAAAAATGGTAGGTTATTATAGTTTCTATTTACATTTATCTTATTTTGAGGTTGAACACTTTTTCTTTTTCTAAAAAAATTATTATTATTTTTAAAGATCTCAATTGGTTTTATTGGGATTCTTTTTGTTCTTGGTGGCTGGCTGGTACAGGGATTGAACCCCGGACCTTGGTGTTACCAGAACCATGCTCAAACCAACTGAGCTAACTGGCCAGCCCCTTCATATATTTACTTTATATTTATATTTCCACTTTTGTAAACTGTTTATGTCCACTGCTCATTTTTCTACTGGATTATTGATAATTTTCTTACTAATTTATAGGAGGCCTTTTTTTGCTTATTATGAAAAATTGTAGATATACAAATTGCATAAAAAAATAAAATAACCACTCAGTTTAGGAAATAAATTACATATACAACCAAGATATCCTGTATCGCTGCATCTTCCCCAATTGCATACTGTATCCCTTTCTCCCTAGAAAACCACCAAAAATTTTATAGATATTTTAAACATTTATTTTCTTTTTATTATTATTATTATTTTTTTCCTTTTTGTCTTTTTCCGTGTCCGGCAACGGATCGCAACCCTCAGTGTCGCCCCCGTACCGGACTAGGACCGCCAACGGGATCGCAACCCTCGGTGTTGCTCCCGCGCCTCGCTCAGCCAGTGAGCGGGAACCGGTCTGTATGTGGGATCCGAACCCTCGGCGGGAGCGCTGCCGCGCTTCCCAAGCGGCGCACTATAGCAGTGCGCCACCAGGCCGGCCCTGAACATTTATATGAATCATCACATACTAAATATATTCTTCTGCAACTCACTCAACATATTTTTGAGATTTATGTACACACATATATACCATATTTCAGGAATGCTTCCACATTCACTTAATTTCACTTCTGTATGGTATTATGTTTTCGAGTATGTATCCTAGTTCATCTTAACTGCTGTATGGAATCATGTTTTTAAAAGCCATTCAGGTTGATACATATAGTTTATTTAACTGTTGTTGAGTATTACATTGAATAAATATACCACATTTTCTCCATTCTTCCACTGATGTACTTTTAGGATGTTTCTAATGCTTCACTATTATAATGCGGCAATAAGAATTCTGGAGGGCTGAGCCCGTGGCGCACTTGGGAGAGTGCGGTGCTGGGAGCGCAGTAGCGCTCCCGCCGCGGGTTCAGATCCTATATAGGGATGGCCAGTGCGCTCACAGCGCTCACTGGCTGAGCGCGGTGCGGCCGGTCTCAAAAAGGCCAAAAAAAAAAAATTCTTGAACAGGCTAAGGGCTCTTTATTAAGTAATTAGCCTGTTGTCCATCATATGTGTGGCAAATACTTTTTACCAATTTATCATTTGTCTTTGGTGTTTATTTCTTTCTCTATATAAAAATTTTTTAGTTTTCAAATGTATCAATTTTTTTTTATGGCTTCAGGGTTTTGTGTTATGCTTGGAAAGTGAGCTCTATGTTTTTCATTGGTAAGAATGGAGATAACAAGAATGCCAACCTCATACAATTGCTGTGAGGATTGAAGGATAATGCATATGGTATAACAAAGTGCCAACCACAGTGCCAAGCATATACATACACACAAAATTTGCTTATAAGAAAAGGTTATATGGGAAAGATCTCTTTGTTTTACAGACTTGGAACTAAATCCATATTCATTAAGATGGCATGTACTCTGCAACTTGGAAACTGCTTTTATGCCAGGAAATTGAAATTTCAATTTTATCATCTCTGGTTCCTGACCATTCTTCTAACAATGACATTCTAAGACAGGTAAAAGAAATGTTAAGGGATAAAACCCTACCAAAGACTGGGCCTGTGGGGCCTGAGGATTCTGCTGATTCATTGAGACATTGGATCCTGAGCCAGGCCCAGCACCATGGACGGGCTGAGGGTTGCCTGCAATCAGCGTTGGAATATTCGTTTGGCGATGCAGAATTTTCTAAAAAGTGAAAAGATAAATCTATGAGCTGTCTGTTTAACAAAGCAATCAGGTAGTTCCTATCCCACTCAAGGTTTACCCTACCATTTTCAGAAAAGAACCAGAAGCACTCACCAGGGCAATTTCTGGATCCACAATTCTCATCACTACCTGTGCTTGTAGCAAAGCATAAGCCAGTTGAGGGTTCTGAAGCAACATGTTCCTTGCTTCCTGGGGACTATTCTGGACACAGAGCTGAGAAGATAAGCAGATTCATCATCAGGTTCAGTATGTATTACTTAGAAATTGATAGTGATTTAGAGCCATTCCCACCTGAGAAATGTAAAATTAAAGAGGCTGTTTCTTTAAGGTTTATTGCTTTTTGCATGGCACACAAAATCTTGATCACGGCAGGGCAACAGAAGGAAGAGGCATTCCAAATACTGTAATACTCTCATTTAGGAAAAAAGCCACATTTTAATATCTACATATCTTTGGGCCACAAAAACCCAACCAAATTGCTTGGGTAGGTGTGTTTGTGTACCAAAATAGAAAACTCTTTGCACGAGACGTAAAATATACTGTGCCTATATGGAATATTGAAGGTGCAAGAAATGGTGGTCTATAAATGCAATTTCTATTTGATCTTGGGAAACCATTTCCACTAACTTTATGAATTGACTCCTTAAAAATATGATGTGAGTTGCTTTATTCATAACCTAATGCTTCCTCCTACCTTCATTTGTTTCATCAGCTCAAACATCTGCTCTGGTGGAAGACTGGCAACTGCTTTGCTAATGGACTCAGGGGCATCTTCAGGACTGATAGTCTCTCCATAAGGCGACTCAATGACAGGGGCACCAGTGCCAAGGCCTGATCAGGAAGAAAGTGCAGGAAAGTTAGGGAGGCAAAATAAAAAGTGAAATCACTTTAAGTATCTACTTTCCAGGGCTGCTGTAAGGATTGATAGATAACTTTAAATTCTCTGGAGATGAGAAATAAATGATTTGAAAGTCTCTTGTTCTGTGGAGGAAAGTGAGAGTGACCTAAGTTAGGGAACTAGGCAAATTGACTTCTTTTGACAAGTCATTTCAGAAGCAAAAGGTTTAAAATATAAAAAGATGCTAACTTCAAAACAAAATTACTGAATCTTTAACCTCATGAAAAAAGCCATAAAAATGATTTAGTACTCCCACAAGTTATAGATCTGGCAACATAGTCACAGAAGTGACTAGTGATATAGTTAGCATTACTAATGACTTGGTGAACCTGAATTCATTTTTAACTAGGACTCAATTCCTTGGCAACTGAAGGATTTCTAAAGTCAACTTTTACCTTGTTTCTCAAAGATATACACTTCCCTAACTCAGGCACTGCAGGTTGGTCAAGTAAAGAAGCTGTGTGGTCAACCATTTCAGCATATTCTAAGACATATCATAAATGGAAAATCTTCTTTACGAACTCATACTGCATACAACTTGGGTTTATACTTACTCTTCAGCTCCTCTTTGTTCTTTTCACTGGCAGCATTATCCACTCGAAGTGCTCTCCCACTGAATTCACGCCCATTCAGGTTCCGCATAGCACTAAGTGCAGTTTCTTGGTCTTGGTATTCACAGAAGCCATAACCCTTTGGCTTTCCTGTCTCCCTATCATATACCAATCTGAAGAGCAGAACCAAGTGTCAGGCATAAATGTTACACACAGACAGGGGTCCTGCTAATACTGCCATGCTCTAATTTGCCACAAGGTAAGATATATAACCTTATATCTCTGACTACCTCACTGAAATATTTTTTAAACATTTTTAATGAAAAAAAACATATCTTTTAGGTAAGAATGAACGTGAATTGTATAGTATGTGAATTATACCTCAGTAAAGCTGTTACAAAAATAAAATGCATGTGAAAAGTCACCGGTAAAAAGAACCAACATGTCATTATTACAAGAGCCAAATTTGTGGTGATTTTTAAGAAACTCCCATTAAGAAGTAAAAGGGGATCTCACCTGAAACTAACGACAGGTCCAACCTCAGAAAAGATGTCCTTCAATTGCTCTTCAGTAGCTTCATAAGGAATGTTCCCCACTGAGGAAGAAAATACATATTAAAATTCTGAGTTTATAACCTAGATCTTTAGTGAAAACGTAAAGTATCTACTTATATCATTGAATATATATTAACTAGTTCAAAATAGTGTTCTCCCAATCCCCTTGTATTTCTTCAGATTTCTTAACAATGGAAATAAGCCATTAAGACTAAATACAAAAGGTGTAGGTACTCCTAAATGTCAGTTTTCAGACTGATCTGACAAGCGTTAGATTTTCCTTAACTTTGGTGAAAATAAATACTCAGGCATCAGTATTTACCTGAAGGTCTGTAAGTCTTATCAGTGACTACTAAAAACAGCAATATTATAATTTTAAAAACAGGTTCATATGTCTGTATTTCCACACATACTTAGGGGAGAATGACCATGAATGTAGTGGAAGATGTTTAAAAATTATTCGGAACTGTTCTATCATGTCCCTTTCAAAAGGTGCTTTAAAATCACCACTTATTTCAGCCGAAAAGATTACTCAGAATAGTTTCGATCCTCTTTAAAATTCCTCTGACGAGGTCTTAATCGTTCGTTCATTCATTTATTAACAATCCACTTCAAGACGCCAGGTGGCCGCTACCACTATCGATGAACTCAAAGGCTACGGATAAAAGCACAGGATGAAAGTTTTTAGGAGAGGGCCGGAAGTGGACACAGGGCTCTATACCCACAGCATATAATATGTATGCACAGATGAGTGTGAGAAGTAGTACGGGACAGTGGGGGGCTGCTGCCACGCGCCGTCTCTTCTAGACAATTGAAGCTCACGAATGCAGAAACGCATAGAAGCTGAACGCTAGTCTAACTTCCTCAACGATACTGCGGAAAGCCTGCGAGACGTCGGGGGAAGGGGAGCATCTCTGCTCACGAGTCCACCAGCCTGGCAGCCCCACAAGATAGGTAGTAGGGAGAGCTGCACGCCTGACCCACCGCCGGCTCCCGTCGTGATTCACGGATAGGTGGGGGTGGGGAGGGGGCGTTCCTCGCCACTCCCTGCCTCTTTCTGTCCCTCCCCTATGTTTGGCTCCACCGAATTCCTCTCACCAAACACAGAACGCAGAGAACGATCCACCGCAGGGTCTCGCACTGACAAACCCGCCATCATCTCAGCAGGCGACTTCCGGTAAGCCTAAGCACACTTCCGAACGGCTCGCAAACCCAGCGCCGACCACGCTTCCGTACGGCACGCGAACCGGAAGCTCATGGGCGGGACGAGAGGAGGGCCCCTCCCCTAGCGTCATTCCGTCAGCCGCATGCGCGCGTTTCTTACACGAGAGGAACTAAACCCCTCTGAGCGGGCCTGCAGATTGAGAATAATTCTGTTCCGATCCGGGTTCAGGCGGATCCAGGCTAATTGGAAGGCTTTCAGTCTGCAGAATTCCTTATTATTCATTTTCTCACAGGCTGACGCAAGTTTTCGTCGACCGCAATAAAGATGGCGGCAGCGGCTTTACTATGGCAACAGGGAAGCCATTTGCTAACAGCCGTGGCACTTTCATTTTAGTTCCGACCTATTAGGGGAAGGAAATGCTTGAGCCCGCCCGAACGGCGTGCGTACTCTTATTTTGCTAGAGTTGCGAGCGTACCGAGTGAGGTGGGGAAAGAGTCTCGCAAGCTGAGAGAATTCGAGAATGAGCGGCGTTTATCGTCTAGGCGCCGACATAGCTGAGGAAATGAGGAGGTAAAGAGAGAACAGATTCTTTTCTGCTCTCGTGGAGCCCGTGGGCTCCTGTGCTTAGTGGTGGTGGGGTGCGGCAGGGGACATTTGTAGGCAGAGTATTGGAAGCAACAGAAACATCATTGACTGGTGATACCGCACTCTGGTGCCCACGCTCCCGGGTTATGGCGTGTAGGACTAGTTGCCACCCTCCGTGCCCCGGAGAGACAGATACTGCCGGGAGGTTGGAGGAAATCCGGAGGACGGCACCTAAGGACGACAGAGTTAGGGGAGTAAAAAAGAAAGCAGTCAAGAGCGCTGTCTTTGAGGGACTTACGGTCCGAAAAGGGAAGATAAGAGATAGTAAAGCTAGCCGCAGTTTCAGACACGAACGTTTTTAATTCCACATGGATTAGAATGTGTGTGTCTGTGTGTAAGTCCTTGCTTGAAATACGAGAAATATTTAGAAAAAACAAATACTCGTAAGTGCTGCTTTACACTATAGAGTATTTCATTTCAGGAAGTAATTCTGGTAAAGATAGAAAGTTTCGGAGGAGAATTCCCATTTTCCTGATTCTGGAGTCCCACTTGCAGTCACTTTGTGACCAAAAGGTCACTTCATGTAATAGAATACGGTAGTCCAAAACGAGATGTACAACTCTGTAAAAAGCACAATTTCAAAGACTTTTGGTGTGAGTCATTTTTTTAGCGTGGTGAACTGGTGCTAAATGTATGTATGACCGAGTATATTTCTAACTTAATGTTTTCCAAGCTTACACGAACAAAAGATTCACCTGGGGTGTTTAAGTGTACAGATTCCTGGGCCCAGGAATGAGATTTCAGGGAAGGAACAAGTGCCTCTGGTGATTCTTAAGGTCTGGCGATTTGGGTAGCGTTGTAGTTACTGAGGTAGCTTTATAGCAACATTTAGGACAAACGTACTTTCTTATGAAATTTCCCTTAACAGTAGTTCTCAAAGTTCTCAACCCAGAACTACCCCTTGTGGGGGAGGATGTTTGGAGATGTAGGGGTTTGGCTGTTGCAATGATTGGGGGAGCACTATTACTGGGGAAAGAGGAGCCAGAGATGATAAATGGACTGCCATGTGCAGGGCAGTCTACACAATGAACTCCTCCCCCCACCAAATACCAATATGTCTTAGCTCTTGAAAAACCCTGTTAATATCAGCCTTACTAGATCAAATGGGCCCTGGATCTGAAGGCCATGTTGCATTGCCAGCCTTGCATAGATAACTTGTACCATAGCCTTCTTGTAACTGTGCAGCTGATCCTAACGAGATATTAATGATAAAAGCTAACATTAATTGAGCATTTGTTCTATCATCATTATATTACTTTTCTATTGCTGTGTAACAAATTTCCACAAACTTAGTGGCTTATAACAACACTCATTTATTAGCTCACAGTGGGTCAGAAGTCCGGGTGGACTTGGCTGGGTTTTCTGCTTAGGATCTCACAAGGCTGAAATCAAGGTGTTGGGCTCTTGTCTAGAGTCTGGGGAAGAATCAGCTTTCAAGCTCATTTTTATTGTTGGCAGAATTTGGTTCTTTGTGGTCGTAGGACTGAGGTACTTGTTTCCTTGCTGGCTGTTGTCTGGGGGCTGTTGCTCTCAGCTCCTAGAGGCTTCTTTTTGGTCCTTGCATGTGAGCCCCTACATGTCAGAGCCAGCCATGGCACATCGAAACCTTTTTATGCTTTGAATCTCTGACTTCCTCTTTTGCCACCAGCTGGGGAAAACTCTGCTTTTAAAGGGATCTTGTGTTTAGGCCTGGTTTACCCAGATAATCTCCCTATATAAAGTTCAACTATGTACCCTTATATGTAACATAACCGAATCATGAGAGTAAAATTCATTATAATCACAGTCCTGGGAATTATTCAGGGCAAATACATTAGGGGGCTAGGAAGTCTTGGGGGCCATCTTAGACTTCTGCCTACCACATCTATTTTATTGATAAACATGTTTAAAGAAGTTTAAGTAACTTGCCCTAGGTTCCACAGCAAGCAACTAAGGCATGGTTTGAACTCACATTGCTCTGGCTGCAGAGACTGTGTAACTGCTGTATCTACTGCCTTCTAGTATAACTGAGAAAATGTGGGTGGCTCAACATATTTTATTACCATTTTTGGGCAAGAGGGTAGGGTAATGGTGGTCAGTGGCTCATAATAACAAACCACCCAAGAAAAGGTCGAGACACTTAGCCAGGGCTTGTTCTGCTATCATCAACCATCTGTGGAAATGAAATATTGGTTGTATTACTTCAGCAACCAATCCCACTCTACTGGTTATAAAAGAGGAGGTGCGTGCAAGGGATATATCCTAAGTGTTTGCTTTTTTAATCTTTGGTTTTCATTTACAGGCTCTGTGCTAGTGACCCCTGGCCCAGTGCCTTTCCGTGAGTCTTTTCCTTTCATTGAGACACTCCCTGAGTGACAGCATTTTTTTCCCTCCAGTTTATAGTGAAGTGAAGACAGAAGGTGGAACACCTGATGTTGCTCTAGGCATCATGACTGAAACTCAGTTAACACAACAATACAGGTGTGGTATAAAGAGGTGGGGGAACACTAGGAAAGAAGCATTTCTACACAAATGGGACTATGTCTATGTGAAAAATGTTACCTGGGGCTTTGAACAGAAGAGAAAGGGTACTTAATGAAGAATCAAAGAATTTGGGAAACCACAGTCAAGATTTGTGGAGCATTGGCAGAAAGTTTTGTAGAAAAGTCCTGAGTTTTTATCCAGTCTTGTTGATGACACTAAGAATCTTGGAAGAGACACATGTAAGTGAAGCAAGCAAAGACGTTGTAGACTGTGAGGGTGCAGAGACTTGAATCCTTTCTTTTGGTCGTAGAAGACCAAATTTCCAAGGCTGGGGTAAGTACTACTTCATGTTTCATTCATGTTTGAAGTTCCTCAAAGAGTCATGGAATGAAATCCCTCCTTGTTCCCGCAGGTAATATATAGAAAGGCAGCAACTCCTAGATAGGTATCATTGCATGGAAAAGATGCCAGATGAGACTGGTTATCTGTGTTAGGAGAAATCTTCAATGAGCAGTGCCTGCAAGAGTTAAGGAAACTTATGGCTCCCAGAGAGCACCTGAATGCTGACATAAATCCTGGTCAGTATCTGGACAAAGTCATCAATTGGTTTACTTTCCAGAAAGAAACACCATCCCTAAGTTCTGTACTGCTATGTTATCAGACTGGTTCTGCATCAATATCTACACTTTCTGGGAATATTTGAGGGTTTATCCATGAGACAGCTCTACAAAGAGTTGTCCAGTCTGTCAGAGCTGGTCATTGTGGTGTTTTGATTTTAGCATTTTTATTTTTTATTTCTTACCTAATTTTGCTCTCAATGCATGCTATGTATTTCTTGTATTCCTTTTCTAGAATCCTGTTTCTCCAAAGAAGGTTCAGGGTTGTTCACCTGCTCAAAGGCTGTGTTATGAAATACATTGCTTGGTAGAAGGCCAGGGAGTTTATTGGTCAACTGAATTGGAAGAAGATTTGCCTTATTCTTGGCAATGGCATGGTGACCTCTTGATACCAAACGAGGACTGCTTTCAAGCCAAGCATGATAAGCTGGGTAAGAGGAGGAATTATTTGAGTTTTTAGCATTCATGAGGCTGTTTTAAAAACTGTCTTTTTTGTAGGCTTGTTCTGTTTCAGAACCAGAAATATGGGATATCGTTGCCTAGCATATGGTATCCAGGGTTTAGCAAAACAAAGGTGAGTACCACTGGATAGCACTCAGACTCCAACAGCATGTTGCTGGGTAAGCATGGCTGGGTAGAGCATGTTGATAATGGTGTCAGGTTGGGGAAAACAGGATGATAATGACTAAGAAGAGCTAACATTTGTGAAGGGCTGTATAGATTACAAGGCTTTTCTACATAGATCTCATTTGATTCTGACAAAACCCATGGGATAATTTTAGTATGCTATTTTTTTATTGTGGTAAATATATAACTTAAAATTTACCATTTTAACCATTTTTAAGTGTACAGTTCAGGGGCATTAAGTACATTCACATTGTTGAGCACTCATCACCACCATCAATCTCCAGAACTTTTTTATTTTCCCAAAATGAAACTTCTTACTCATTAAACACCAACTCCCCATTCCCTCCTCCTCCCAGCCCCTGGTAGCCACCATTCTACTTTCTGTCTCTATGAATTTTACTACTCTAGGTACCTTATATAAGTGTAATCATAAAACATTTGTCCTTTTGTGGCTGGCTTATATCACTTAGCATAATGTCTTCAAGGTTCATCCATGTCGTAGCATGTATCAGAATTTCTTTACTTTTTAAGACTGAAGGACAATTTTGCCAGATGTAGAATTCTCTGTTGGCATTTTTTCCCCATTCATTTAAATATATTATTCCTTTCCTTCTGGCCTCGAAGGTTTCTTTTTTTTTTTTTTCCTTTTTGTCTTTTTTCGTGTCTGGCAACGGATCGCAACCCTCAGTGTCGCGCCCGTACCGGACCGGGACTGGCAACGGGATCGCAACCCTCGGTATTGCTCCCGCGCCTCGCTCAGCCAGTGAGCGGGAACCGGTCTGTATGTGGGATCCGAACCCTCGGCGGGAGCGCCTCTGCACTCCCAAGCGGCGCACTGTAGCAGTGCGCCACCGGGCCGGCCCTCGAAGGTTTCTGGTGAGAAATCTGCTGATGATCTTACTGAGCATCCTTTGTACACGATGAGTTACTTTTCTCTTACTGTTTTCAAGATTCTCACTTTGTCTTTGGCTTTTGATAGTTATAATGTGTCTTAGTATGTACCTCTTAGGGTTTATCCTACTTGGAAGTTATTGATATTCTTTTTGTTGTTGTTCCTTAAAGATGACTGGTAAGGGGATCGTAACCCTTGACTTGGTGTTGTCAGCACCACGCTCTCCCAAGTGAGCTAACCGGCCAGCCCTACATAGGGACCCGAACCTGTGGCCTTGGTGTTATCAGCACCACACTCTCCCAAGTGAGCCATGTGCCGGCCCTGATATTCTTAGATTTGTAAATCAGTGTCTTTCCTCAAATTTCGGAAGTTTTTGGCCATTATTTCTTCAAATAATTGCTCTGCTCCTTTTTTTTTTTTTTAATCTCTTCACCTTCTGAAACTTTCATAATGTCTGTATCGGTCAGCTTGATGATATCACATAAGTCTCTTACTCGTGTCCACTTAATTCTTTTTCATTTTTGCTCCTCAGACTTAATAATTTCAAAGAACCTTTCTTTAAGTTCGTGGATTCTTTCTTCCTGTCTGAGTCTTCTTTGAACACCTACAGTAAATTTTTCAGCTCAGTTGTTAATATTTTCAGCTCCAGAATTTCTGTTTGGCTTCTTTTTATAATTTCTCTTTGTTAACATTCTCCTTTTGTTTATGTATTGTTTTCCTGATTTCTTATAGTTCTTTGAGTTTTCCTTTAATTCCTTGAGCATGTGTCAGACAGTTGTTTTAGTTTTTGTCCAGTACCTCTCATGCCTGTGTTTCTTCAGGGACACTTTCCGACACTTTATTTTCTTCCTTTGAATGGGCCATATTTTCCCGTTTCTTTATGTGCTTTGTGATCTTTTGTTGAAAATTGGGCGTTTGAAAAAAACAGCCATTTCTCCTAGCCTTTGCAGATAGGCTGTGCCAGGGAAGACGTTTACTAATTAGCAGGTTATGCTCTGAGCCTTGGGATTAGCCCCATGTGAGGTTATAAGGTCTTCTTAGGCCTTTTTGGGGCATGCATCTTGCCTGTGTATGTGTTTTTTTTCCCATTTCCCCTGAATACATAACTGCTTTTAAATGTCTGAATTTCCCAGAGTCTTACCCCTGCTTCTTGTGTGGACCTTAGATGTTCTTTTGTATTCCTCTACCTCTGATCTCTTGCCCCAGGTATCTTTGAGTCTGTAGTTTCCCCTGAAGAGTTCATAAGCAGTGCCTACAATTTCCGGTGGCTCTTCCTAGCCTGAGGTCTGAGCTATGCCACTTTTTCTGTCTGAGCTCCCAGTTAGGCGAAACGGAGACCATTACTCCAACAACCCCTAGACAGGTTAGAATGTTACAAATAAAGTCTACTCTCCTCTCTCTGGGGTTCCAGAGAGAGAATTGGCAGCTGGGCCATTGCTCCCCCAGGTATGCCAGGAGGGAGGTATGGGGTACGGGCAAGTAAAAATGCCATGAAATTTTGTACCATTTTTAATATGGCTTTTTCTTGGTTGGGTATTTCTTTGGTTCCTGTAGACCTTTGACTGTTTTCCAGACCTCCTAAAAAGTTATTTTAGCCAGTCTCTAATTGTTTTTTTTAATGTTTCTGTTGGGGGAAGAAGGGTCTGGAGCTTCCTAGTCTACCATCTTGCAGATGTCACTGAAAAAAAAAAAAAAAGCATTTCTTTTATAAACAGGAATACCAAAGGTCAGCTAGTGACTTGTACAAGGTTACACAGTTAATGAGTACAGCTGGGATTTGACTATTTCTTCTTTTTCCAGATTTTGATTTTTTTTTTTTTTTTTTTTTTTTT
>NW_007730234.1:42173-50245 GCF_000696425.1 Galeopterus variegatus
AGACTGGAAGAAAATGCACCAAACATTTAACTGCAGTTATCTCTATATAGTGGGATAACAAGATACTGAATTTTTTAATTTTTGAAAATTTTCTAATTTTCCAAGAAATTAATATTTATAAATCAGAAAATAAGAAAATTAAACTCAGATATTAAACTGCTTCATAACTACCAATGAATTATTAAATAAGTAACAGGTAAGTAAACTGGCTTTGAGGCATGGCCTCCTTTTTCACAATGAAAAAAATAAGTCCCACAAAATCTTATTGCTGGTTCAAGACAATTTTGTACTTTTGATGTTGGAAGCTTTAAGTCCTATCTCCAGAAACTTCAGTAGCTAATACCAAATCTTAATATACAGAAAATGCCAACTTTTCTCCGAAAATCTTAATAGTATCTTAATTGCCTTAATTGTTCTGATTCTCGGGCTGGTTTGAACAAAGGGCGTAATTTAGAAATTCCAACCTTCAGAAGAAATTTAAAGAAGATTCTCTGAAATAGTCAATTGTAAGCAATTAAGAGATTGCTTTGGTGCATTAATCTCTTACATGTTAATTTCCAAATAAGTTTTTTAGACACATTTCACTGTTAAATAGCTATCACCAGTTCTGTTATTTCAAGATGCAAGACTGCAACATTCAACAAAGCATTCACTAAGATCTACTATGGTTCCACCCACTGCTAATAGTGTGGGTTTCCTCAGGGAAAAGAGGATTCTGAAAGGTGATTCAGGTCAGTTCTAATTAATCCTCTGCAACAAAAAATTGCAAGGAGTTTCTTTTATGCTATACCATCAGTTTAAAAATACTTAAACATCCATGTTAGCTGTGAAGATATATTTCTAAACATTGAGCTATATAGATGAAAAGAACGAAAGAGTGATAGGAACATGACAGAAAGCAGCAATCATTAAATTTCTTCTTAAATGTACTAAATATCAAATCATCTAGGAAATTTTATCAGGAAAAATTTGTCCTCACAAAACTTGGTAACTTCCCTTCTATATCACTTGGGCACACGTAAACCAAGAATTTTTTGACAATAAAAAACAAAAGCTACAAAAACCTGTGCTCAGAGGGGAAAAAATCCTATTGGTTCAAGCTGCCTAAAACCAAAGATTTCCATAAACTCTAGGGAAAAGAAGATTAACAGTTTCATGCTTTTTGTGTGACAAATTAGGAATGTGCCTTACATTTTCCTAGATAAAAATTCCTATCTGACCCTACAGTCCTGAATCCAATTTCAAATGATTACATTTTCTTATAGGACTCTACTCCCACTTTCACCACATCCAAGAATCTGTCAAGCACCTTAATGATTTAAGAGAATAAGGATCCCTATGAAGCCCATGGAAAAGGCTTTGTTAGGCCAAAAAAAAGAAAAAGGAGAAGCCAGAAATGGAGCCTATTAGCTCCCAAGGCAATGACACTGTACTTCAATCTGGTTCCCTGGGCTAATATACTTCAAACTGTCTAATACAATCCTATCAGGCCAGGAACTCCTTGAGGAAATTAGTTTATTCATCATTTTATCACCTGTCCTTGCCACTAGCCTCTAACCAACGGAGTGCTTGGTGTTAACTGTGTTCAGTAAATGCAGAGCAACAGGAAAGGCCACAGAATTATATTGTACACAATTTAGTTTTAAATGACCATGCCTTCTGCACAAGGTTTTTAACTACAGAAATGAGAACTCGTAACACCAAATTCACAAAGAAAACAGGGTTTTCAAACCAAAAAGGACTAAGACGAAGCTGTCTTTTTTTAACTCACAAAGTACTACTTTTAAAAAAAATCTTTCCTTTGTTTTTCTGAAATTCTCTAGTGTCATATCAAAGGCTATATTGTCTGAGTCCCTCTTCGCATTTATGCTAGCAAATACTATAGCCCACTGTCCTCTAAAAAAGGAACTTTGTATTTTGAAGTAATTTTAAATTTTTTTTTAAAGGAACTTTGTATTTTGAAGTAATTTTAAATTCACCAATGGGTCAGCCCGTGGCTCACTTGGGAGAGTGTGGTGCTGATAACACCAAGGCCACGGGTTCAGATCCTGTATAGGGATGGCCAGTTAGCTCACTGGGTGAGCATGGTGCTGACAACACGAAGTCAAGGGTTAAGATCCCCTTACCGGTCATCTATTAAAAAAAAAAAAAAATGTTGCAGAGATGGTGCAGAGAGTTCCCATATCTGCCCACTCCCCTTCCCCCCACCCTGCTCACAGTTATCCCCTTTATTAACATCTTCAATTAGTATGGTACATTCATTACAGTTAATGAACCAATATTGATACAGTATTATTAATTAAAGTTCATACTTTATTATTGTCTTTTTCTGTTCTAGGATCCAATCCATGATACCACATTGCATTTTGTTGTCATGTCTCCTTAGGCTCCTCTGGACTGTGACAGTTTGTCAGACTTTCTTTGTTTTGATGACCTTGATAGTATTGAGGAGTACTACTCAGGTAGTTGTAGACTGTCCCTCAGTTGGGATTTGTGTGATGCTCTCCTCACGATTAGATGGGAATTATGGGTGTTTGGGAGGAACACCACAGAGGTAATTCTCATCATGTCATATCAAGGCTTCAATTAGCTGGCCAGGGTGGTGTTTGCCAGATTTTTCTCCTGTAAAGTTACTTTCTCCCTTTTCTGTATTCTGTTCTTTGGAAGGAAGTTACTAAGTACAGCCCACACTTAAGAGGGGTTGAAGGGGATTAAGTGCCACTTCCTGGAGGGCAAGTATCTACATAATTGTTCGGAATTCTTGTATATGGAAGAATTATTTATTTTGTTGCTCAAATTGTTCCAAATTTGCCCATTGGAAGCTCTTTCAGGTTGTCTCCTGTATCCCTTTGGCATATCTCCATAATTTTTTTTTTTTTGAGCACTTCCTTACTTTCTGGCACTACAAGATGCTTATTTTATATATTCCAAGCCACAGCCCTAGAATCAGCCATTTCTCCAAGTAGCCCTGGTTCCTTTTAGTAAATCAAAATGTCTTCCAGAATATAAAAGATTCTAGTAGGTTGTAGTAGAGCCAGTGGGAACCCGTTTGGAGGAGTATGTGTATGTAAGGGGTGGCTAACAGGGGCACAAGAAAAAGAGGAAGCTGGAAGAGTCATAATCCAATTTTCTCCTGAGTGATAGTTTATTATACATTTAGAGGCAATTTAAGAGCACAAAGTAAAAGTCAGATACCTTAGGTTCAAGTCCCACTTTCTGTGTGTTTGTGAACCTTAATTTCCTTATCTGTAATATGGGTATAATGACCATATTACATGTGATGAAGATTAAATGAGATAGAATAAATGCTTTGCACAATACCTGGCACAATACGTATTCATGTTAGTTATTGTTAGTTTCAATTTTTTAGTTGTCTGAACTACTACTATAATGTCACGAACAATTGTGAGCACTCACTTTTTTTGTTTGATGCCTATGTGATTTAGCTGGTGTTTTATTTCTTTCCCTAGGTATAAGTTTGATGTGATCCAGTTCATGTTCTCCTTTGGGTTCATTACTGAAAAGCTGCAAGTGGCATCACTACCCTGTGTTAGAGAAATGCTGGGGGTTCTCTACGCAGGTCACAATTCTAGGAATAAAATCTTCCTCCTGAATGTCGGCACCCCATATTAGAGTGCCACACTTTTTATACCTGTGAGCCTTCCCCACGCTTACGCCTGACACGCTCTTTTCTCGTAACTTCCTTCATTAGACTATCATCAAAATAACTTTTCAGTCTCTAACTAGAGTAATTTAAAGAGCACTTATACCTCCCTGTCTGTTATCTCTTGAACACTACTGTTCAGTTGTCATTCTCTAGAATGCACTAGCTTTTGGCATGTGTATGGTGTGAATACTGAGAGTTTTCAACGTTTTGTTATGTTTCTGTATGTCCTCCAAATATTTGTATTAATGTCTTCCTAAAGAGCATATATGTAAGCACTCCAGTCAAGATAGTACTGTCTGCTTTTTGCTAATGAGGAAGATAATGATGCTCTGTAAAATATCTAGAATATGGCCTACAAATTTGTTTTTTTATTATTTTAATTTATTTTTTCATTGTACATGTTTATGGGTTACAGTTTATTATTTCAGTACATGCATATATTGTATGATGATTTAATCAGAATAGTTAGCATATCTGTTACCTAAACATCATTTCTTTGTGGTTATAACATTCAAGATCCTCTTTTCTCGTTATCTTGAGGTATACAATACAATATGGTTAGCTATTGTCACCCTAAAGCACCAGAACTTATTCTTCCTATCTAACTGTACCTTTGTAAATTTGTATTGGTCTACCAACCTTTCCCCAGCCACCTCTTTCCCCTTCCTTTCCCTGCCTCTAGTAAATACTGTTCTACTCTCTATTTCTCTTTTTTTTTTTTCTTAATTGACCCATGATAATTATATATATTTATGGGGTACAGTGATATTTGCATACATTCATACTGTGTGAAATGATCATATCAGGATGCCTAGCATATCCGTCAAGGAGATTGCTATTTCTGAGTCTCAAAACTTGGAACCTTTATTCATGGTTGGCCACTTGGGGGTCATAACTTCAAACAGTGTCTCATCTTTCTATAGGGATTGACTATTTTACATCACCATTCCTAGTTCATTCTGGTGCTGCCGTTGTCGTTACCTGTGATTATAATCCTTATGCTGTAGCTGCCCTGGGAAAAAAAATCTAAGGGTAGAGTAGCAGATTGGTGCTAAACATACTTTGAAGATAACAGGAAGGTGAGTGCAGTGGAAATATATATGTATATATATATTTTTTTAATGCAATACTATTTATTTAACTTCAAAAACATTTTAGCATTCTAAACATATAAAAAAAATAATAGAACATTGCAAATTGTGTTTAAGTACAGAGGTTCTTGAATTTTCATCAATGCCGTGGCTCTTTGCTGACAGCGAAGAGTTCTACAGTTTGTTTAAAAACAGTTTAAACTGCACTTACGTAAAAAAAAAAATCTGAACGTTTCTCATGCCAGCTGACCCTCCTTTTTCCATAGCTAAGAATGGCAGAATGCTATGTCACTGTATACAAAAACAAGACAACCGGAAGCTAAATGGATGCCCACCACAGTGTCAACAGGACTAGCCTCACAGTGCACACCCCGAGATATGGCTCCTCCAGAAAGCATCTTCTTCCACAGCCTCAACTCCAATCAAGGAGCATCAAAGAGTTTGTCTCTGTTGTTTTGTTCTTTTTATAAGCTATAGATATGTACAGTTGATAACTCAAGTTCTCTAGCCAATGACCATACAGTTACACGACCTTATAAATTAAAAAAAAAAAAAAATGCTTTCTAGCATTTTTGAACGCCTTGTCACACCAACAGCAGAGTGCACAGTGAGGAGGACATGAGAGTGCCTTTTCATTTTAAAAACGTTTGGAGCGCTGGTGGGTTGGCTGACTCGGTAGAGTGTGGTGCTGGTAACAGCAAGGTCAAGAGTTTGGATCCCCATACCAGTACTTTGACAGACTACAATATGATCGTGATCAAATTTTGTAGTTAAACCTAATGAGGGCAAAAGACGCCCTTGAAATCAGAGATGTGTCAATTATGGTGCTCCCCTACTCTGAGGTTCACAAGGAGAGAAACAGTTTTTTATCCTCCTCCTCCTCCTCTTCCTTGTCCTCATCATCTTCCTCTTCCTCTTCCACCTTTTTCTGGGTGACTTTAGCAGGACGCTTTGTGCCATTAAACTTTCCTTTAGACTTACAGTCTTCAATATCCTTCTTGTACTTCTTCAGCTTCACCGCCTTGGTGATGTAAGGCTGCTTTTCACTGTCACTTAATTTATTCTACATCTCATCCAGCTTCTTTGCCACATCCCCAATAGAGATGCCAGGGTTTGTGGATTTGATCTTGGGGTGGAATTCTGAACAGAACAGGAAAAATCCAGACAGTGACCTTTTGGGGCATTAGGGTCCTTCTTGCCTCTCTTAGCTGGTCCATAATCCTTCATTTCCTGATCATAGTGTACTTTATTCGCCTTTGCCACTTCATCAAATTTAGACTTCTCTTCCCCAGACATTGTCTTCCACCTCTCAGAACAAACATCTTGGAAAAGTCCACAAAATTGACAGGGACCTCTGGGTGTTTATGTTCTTCTCTACACATCTGCACAGAGAAGGCATAAGCAGACATCTTGTCCTTTGGTTTCTGAGGGTCACTTTTAGCCACCTTGATGTATTGTTTTCTAGTCTTGAAATATATCTTTTGACAACTCAGAGTTGACGTTTTATGTATACTACTAGGCAGTGACTTTGAGAAAATATTCCTTCCTCCAAAACCAAAATAAGACAGACTGTACTGCTTGTTCTTATTATCTCACCATACAAAGTACTACTCTTACACTGAATGATTTTATTCAGAGAAGTTGAGTGATCCAATACAGAGAGATAATAAAGTGGTTGAAATAAGTCTATGGGAATTTAGATTTTAAATGCTATTTAAAGATGTGGACTGCCTGCTCTCAAGGAAATTGGAGAGGAAAACAATGGGGAAAACTGATGAGAGGTAAGTCATCCCCATTTTCTACATAATAAAGTGAAGAAGAATTTTTTTTAGTTTTCTTTTCCTTTCAAGATACACTGTTGGAAAAAAGAATTAGGAGTCTGTGTAGTAATTTTCCCACTTGCTGTGCTATGGCTGTATCCCATTTCATGATACTGCTGTTTTACTCATTCTATTTTCTTTACACCACTTATAGCTGAAACTGTTAAATATTGCTGACAAAGTAATCCTGTGGCTAATCCTTAGCTGTGAAGAAAGCTGGTTCATTGCCTACCAGGTGTTACCTCAGGATACTGGGAGTGTTTTGCTTGTCCATGAACTCTTTCCCAAGGAAGAATCTCCAGCTTCCTGAAAGCAGGAAAATAGAGGAGAAGAAGTGCTGTCATTATCCTCAGCAAATTATCACAACTAGTGGAAATAGAAAGCTACCAGGGATTCTGTGAGAAAAATGCTGGCAGCAGCCACCAAGCCAGAGTGGCAAAGGTGGGCTCAATCTGTAGAAACTCGTGTTGCTATTCTTCATCACCAACTTCATCCTGCATATTCAGCCAGTGAAATCTTATTCTCCCATGTGGATCACATAGTCCTGGATCTGAACTGTCACCCGTGTCCGCTAGTTGTGTAGAGGAAGTGGATCCTGGGCACAAGGATTCCACATGCGAGTGAGTTTCCATAGTTGAAGCCCTTAACTTATTAGCTGAACCCAAGTTCTAGTCCCCCTGTCATCTACTGATCTGTTTTAATGTTTTCTTTTAGAAAAAACAGCTTTATTGAGATATAATTCACATTTAAAGTATATGAGGATAAAGTTTGTGGAAAAATGGAATTAAAAGAGTACGAAAAATATTACTATGAGGCAGCACCTCTCATCCATTAGGATGGCTAGTATCAAAAAAGTGTTGGCAAGGACATGGACAAATTGGAACCTTTGTGCACTGTTGGTAGGAATGTAAAATGGTACATCCACTGTGGAAAACAATATAGTGGTTCCTTTAAAAAAAAAAATAGAATTACTGTTTGATCCAGCAATTCCACTTCTGGGTATATATCCAAAAGAATTAAAAACAGGGTCTCAAAGAGATATTTGTACACCCATATTCATAGCAGCATTATTTACAATAGCTAAAATGTGGAAGCAACCCAAGTGTTGATTATCAACAGATGAGTGGATAAGCAAAATGTAGTAATATATATACAGTGGAATGTTATACAGTCTTAAAAAGGAATGAAATTCTGACATACATTGCAACATGGATGAACCTGACACTATGCTAAGCAAAATAAGCCAGTCACAAAGAAGAAAAAAAGTGTGATTCTACTTATTTGAAATACTTAGAGTAGTCAAAGTTGTAAAGACGGAAAGTAGACGGTGGTTGCCAGGGACTGGTGATAGGGGGACATCAGGAGTTATCGTTAAGTTTGTACAGAGATTCAGTTTTTTTTGTTTTTTTTTTTCTTTTTCCGTGTCCGGCAACAGATCGCAACCCTCAGTGTCGCCCCCGTACCGGACCAGGACCGGCAACGGGATCGCAACCC
>NW_007730234.1:50449-75346 GCF_000696425.1 Galeopterus variegatus
AGCCAGTGAGCGGGAACCGGTCTGTATGTGGGATCCGAACCCTCGGCGGGAGCGCCACCGCGCTTCCCAAGCGGCGCACTATAGCAGTGCGCCACCGGGCCGGCCCCCAGAGATTCAGTTTTACAAGATGAAAAAAGTTCTGGAAATGGATGGTGGTTATGGTTGCACAACAATATGAATGTACTTAATTCTACTGAATTGTATACTTAAAAAATGGTTAAGATGGTAAATTTTATGTTATGTTTATTTACCACCATTAAAAAAAATTGGGAAAAGAAAATAATAATATGAATCTTTCCATGAACTTTTTGAAGACCACCCTCATACAATTCAGTGGTTTTTAGTATATTCACAATTGTGAGACTATCACCACAATCAGTTTTAGAACATTTTCATCACCTCAAAAAGAATCTCTGTACCTTTTAGCTATAACTACCTGTTAAAAACTTTAGACAAATTAAATTTAACAGAGTTTAATTGAGCAAATAATGATTCACGGATCGGGTAGCCTCTAGAACCAGAATAGATTCAGAGAGACTCCTGGACTTGCTGTGTGTTCAGGTAAGATTTTATAGACAGTAAAAGGAAAGCGATGTACAGAAAATAGAAATGAAGTACAGAAATAGATGGATTGGTTACAGCTAGGCATTTGCCTTATTTAAACACAATTTGAGTAGTTGGCTGCCTGTAATTGGCTGAGACTCAGCTACTTACTACAAGAATGGGTTACAGTCTGTTTATATGTCAAGTTGGGTTACAGTTCACTATGTCTGAAGAAACCTTTGGGCCAAACTTAATATATCCAACCTATTTCCCTAAGACAGGCAACCACTAATCTACATTCTGTGTGTACAGATTTACATATTCTGGGCATTTCATAGAAATGGAATCTCATAATGTGGCCTTTTGTGACTGGCTTCTTTAACTTAGCATAATGTTTTCAAGGTTGATTCATATTATAACATTGGTACTTCATTCGGAGGGGGCAGTGTGTGTGTATGTATGTACGTATGTATCAACTTTATTGAGATATAATTCATTTACCATATAATTCACACATTTAGAGTGAGCGATTTAATGGTGTTTAATATATTCACAGAATTGTGTAATTATCAGTCATTTTAGATCATTTTAAAACACGTTTTCAATTGTTTTAAATGTGTACTAAGGAATAGAATTGCTGAGTCATGAGGTAAGTCTGTTTAACTTTCTGAGACACTGCAAAACATTTTATTTTTTTATTATTGCCAACCTACTGGTGTGAGTGGTATCTCATTGTGGTTTTTCTTTTTTGCATTTTGTTAATGATTAATGCCATTAAACATCTTTTCACGTGCTTTATGGTCATTTGTATAACTTTTTCAGAATGTGTCTATTCAAATCATTTGTCTTTTTAATTTTATGTAATCCAGTTTTTTTGTTATCTACAGTCACCATGTTGTACAATAGATCTCTTGAACTTAGAACCTATTCCTCCTGTGTAGATGAAGTTTTATATCCTCGCTCCAGAGTCTTTCCAAAACCCCTGGTAACCACCATTCTACTCTTTGCTTGTGTGAGTTCAACTTTTTTAGATTCCACATATAAATGGCATCATGCAGTACTTGTCTTTCTGTGCCTGGCTTATTTCACTCAGCATAATATTCTCCAGGTTGACCTAAGTTGTTGCAAATGACAGGATTTCCTTCTTTTTTTAAGATCGAATAGTATTCCTTTGTGTACATATACCACGTTTTATTTACCCATTCATCCACTGATGGACATTTAGGTTGATTCCATATCTTGGCTATTGTGAATAATGCTGCAATGAACATGAGAGTGCAGATATCTCTTTGACATACTGATTTCATTTCCTTTGGATATATACCCAAAATTGGGTTTGCTGGATCATATGGTACTACATTTTTTGAGGAGACTCCATACTGTTTTCCATAATGGCTTTACCAATTTACAGTCCTGCTAACAGTGGTATTAGGGCTCCATTTTCTCCACATCTTCACCAACACTTGTTATGTTTTGTCTTTTTGTTAATAGCCATTTTATTAGGTGTGAGGTGATATTTCATTGTGGTTTTAATTTGCATTTTTGTAATGACTGGTGATGTTAGGTGTCTTTTTATATATATGTTGGCCTTTTGTATATCTTCTTCTGAGAAATGTCTATTCAGGTTCTTTGCTCATTTTTTAATTCAGTTATTTGTTTTCTTGCTATTGAGTTGTTGTGTTACTTATATATTTTGTATATTAAATCTCTATCAGGTGTATACTTTGCAAATATTTTTTCCCATTCCATAGGTTGTCTCTTCAATCTGCTGATTGTTTCCTTTGATGTGCAGAAGCTTTTTAGTTTGATAATCCTGTTTGTTTTTGCTTTTGGTGTCTGTGCTTTGGGGCTCATATCCAAAAATTCATTGCCCAGACCAATGTCATAGAGCTTTTTCCCTGTGTTTCCTTCTAGTAGATTTACAGTTTCATATCTTACATTTAAGTCTTTAATCCATGTTGAGTTGATTTTTTAATATAGTGTGAGATAGGGTCTAATTTTATTTTTTTAAATGTGGATATTCAGTTTTCTCAGCACCATTTATTGAAGAAACTATTCTTTCTCCATTGTGTGATCTTGGCACCTTTCTTGAAAATCAATTGACTATACATGTGTGAATTTATTTCTGGGTTCTCTTTTCTATTCCATTAGTTTATATGTCTGTTTTTATGCCAGTACCGTGCTGTTTTGATTACTATAGCTTTGTAGTATATTTTGAAATCCAGTAGTGTGATGCCTCCAGCTTTGTTCTTTTTGTTCAAGATTGCTTTGGGTAATTAGGGTCTTTTAGGATTGCTTTTTCTAATTCTGTGAAAAATATCATTGGATAGGAATTGCACTGAATCTGTAGATTGCTTTGGGAAGTATGGACATTTTAACAATATTAATTTTTTAAATCAATGGACATGAGATATCTGTGTCTTCTTCAGTTTCTTTCATCAGTGATTTGTAGTTTTCACTGTACAGGTCTTTCACCTCCTTGGTTACATTTATTCCAAATATTCTGGTTTTTTTGGAGCTCTTGTAAATGGAATTGTTTCTTGATTTCTTTTTTGGATTGTTAATCATTAGTGCTTTGCCCATTTTTAATTGGGCTGTTTGTCATGTTGAGTTGTGAGAGTTCTTTATATATTCTAGATACTAGGCTATATTTGTATATTCAGATATACAAATATGATTTGCAAATACTGTCATTCTGAGTGTTGTATTTTCAGTTTCTCTATAAAGAAAAGTGGATGCACAGGTGTTTTTAATTTTGATGAAGGCCAGTTTGTCTGTATTTTTTTTTTTACTTGTGTTTGTGGTGCTATATCTGATAGCATTGCCTTATTCAAGTTTGCAAAGATTTATGCCTATTTTTTTTGGCAGCTGGCCAGTATTTGAATCTGAACCCTTGACCTTGGTGTTATAACTGGCCAGCCCTCTTTCTAAGAGTTTAATAGTTGTAGCTCTTACATTTAGGTTGTTGATCCATTTTTTTTAGTTTTTGTGTATGGTATAACAGAGTTCAAATTCATTGTTTTGAGTGTGGTTATCTGGATGTCCAAGCACTGTTTATTTTATTTTTAATTTTTTTTGTATTGTTAAAGGAATCTACTTTTTTTAATTGAGATGTATTAATTGTACATATTTATGGGGTTCAGGGTTATATTTCAATACATGTGTACAATGTGTGGTGATCAAATCAGGATAATTAGTATATTCATCATCACAAAACTTTATCATTTCTTTGTGGTGAGAACATTGAGCTCCTCTCTAGCCATTTGAGAACATACAATAAAGTATTGTTAATTATAGATACCTAGCACTACTGTACATCACTAGAATTTACTTTTTCTAGCTAGCTATAATTTTGTGTCCATTAACCAACCTCTCCCTATCCTGCTACCCCCGCCCCGCCAGCCTCTAGTAACCATAATTCTACTTTCTATTTCCAAAAGCTCAACTTATTTTTTTTAAGCTCCCACATATCAGTGAGAACATGCATATGGTATTTATCTTTCTTTGCCTGATTTATTTCACTTAACATAATGTTTTCCAGGCTCATCCTTGTTGCCACAAATGACAGGATGTCACTCTCTTTTTCATGGCTGAGTGGTATTCCATTGTGTATATACACCCCATTTTCTTTATCCACTTATCTGTCAATAGACAGTTGGGTTTTTTCCATATCTTGGCTATTGTGAATAGCCAGCACCGTTTATTGAAAAAACTTTCCCTACTGAATGGCCTTAGCACCCTTGTCAAAGTCAATCAACCATAGATGTATGGGTTTAAGTCTGGACCCTCAATTCTATCCCATTGATCTTTATGTATATCCTTACACCTGTATCACACTGTTTTTCATTTATTTATTTTTTAATTGACATGTGTTGATATACATATTTATGGGGTACTGAGTTATATTTCAATACATATATATAATGTGTGATGGACAAACCAAGTTTTTTGATTGCTGTGTCTTTGTAGAAAGTTTTGAAATTCAGAAGTATGAGTCCTCCTGCTTTGTTCTTCTTTTACAAGATTGTTTGGGCTATCCAGATTCCCTTGCAATTTCATTTGAATTTTAGGATCAGCTTGCCTAGTTCTGCAAAATACAGAATTTTGAAAGGAATTCATTGAATCTGTAGATCAATTTGGGAAGTGTTACCTTCTTAATATTAAGTCTTTCAGTACATGAACACAGGCTGCCTTAACATTTATTTAGCTCTTCTTTAATTTCTTTCAACAATATCTTGTAGGTTTCAGTGTACCAGTTTTTTGCTTCCTTGATTAAATTTATTCTTAAGTGTTTTATTTTTAATGCTATTGTAAATAGAACTGTTAACTTTCTTTTCAGATTGCTCATTGTTAGTATATTGAAATGCAACTGATTTTTGTGTTGGTCTTTAATCTTACAACTTTGCTGAACTTGTTTATTAAATATAATAGGTTTTTTTGGTATATTCTTTGGGTTTTCTATATGTAAGATCATATCATCTGCAAATAGGGATGGTTTTATTTCCAATGTGGATTTTTTTTCTTTTCCTTTTCTTTTTTGCTTAAATTCCTCTGGCTAGAACTTCCAATACAATGTTGAATAGAAGGAGCAAGACTTGACATCCTTGTCTTTTTTGTGACTTTAAGTCAGTCATTCACCATTGAGTATGATGTTAGCTGTGGGTTTTTCAGATATGCTCTTTATCATGCTGAGGAAGTTTCCTTTTATTTCTAGTTTGTTGAGTGTTTTTTATCATGAAATGGTATTGGATTTTGTTAAATGTGTTTTCTCATCTACTGAGATTGTGGGTTTTCCCCTATTTATTCAGTTAATATGGTGTATTACATTGATTTTTGTAAGTTGACTACCCTTGCATTTCTGGGATAAATTCCATTTGATCATATGTATAATCTTTTTAACATGTTGCTACATTTGGTTTGGTAATATTTTGTTGAGTATGTTCGGGATTTGGTCTGCCCTTTTTTTGCAGTGTCTGTCTTACTTTGGTATCAGGATAACACTGGCATCATAGAATGAATCAAGAAGTGTTATCTATTCTTCTCTTTTTTGAAAGAGTTTGAGAAGGACTGGCATTCTTTAAATGTTTGATAGAATTCACCAATGAATCTGTGTAGTCCTGGGCTTTTCTTTATTGGGCAGTTTTTGATTACTGAGTCAATCTCTTTACTTGTAATAGATCTATACAGATTTTCTATTTCTTGCGGTACTTTTGGTAGTTTGTATATGTCTAGGAATTTGTTCATTTCATCTAGGTTATCTATCTTGTTGGCAGGTTAATTGTTCTTAGTATTCCTATATGATTCCTTTCATTTCTCTTAGGTTGGAAGTAATGTTCACTCTTCATTCTTGAATTTAGTAATTTGAGTCTTCTTTCCTTTTTGCTTGTTCAATTTAGGTAAATGTTTGTCAGTGTTGTCGATCTTTTTACATACCCAACTTTCAGTTTTGTAGATTCCCTCTATTGGTTTTCTATTCCATATTTTGTGTATTTCTGCACAAATCTTTATTCTCTCTTTCCTTCTGCTTGCTTTGGATTTACTTTGCCCTTATTTTTGTAGATTCTCATGGTGAAAGGTTTGTTATTGATTTGATATATGTATATATATATTAACATAAGTGGATACAGCTATAAATTGTCCTCTGGGCAGTGCTTTTACTGCATACCATAAGTTTTGGCATGTTGTGTTTTTGTTTTCATTCATCTCAAAGTACAGTATTTTTTTTGTCTTTTGTCTTTTTTCCGTGTCCGGCAACGGATCGCAACCCTCAGTGTTGCCCCCGTACCGGACCGGGGACCGGCAACGGGATCGCAAGCCTCGGTGTTGCTCCCGCGCCTCGCTCAGCCAGTGAGCGGGAACCGGTCTGCATGTGGGATCCGAACCCTCGGGTGGGAGCGCCACCGCGCTTCCCAAGCGGCGCACTATCCAGTGCGCCACCGGGCCGGCCCAAAGTACAGTATTTTATCATTTCTTTTGTGATTTCCTTCTTTGATCCATTGGTTACTTAGGAGTATGTTGTTTAATTTCTATGTATTTGGAATTTTCCAGATTTCCTTCTGCTGTTGATTTCTAGTTTCATTTAATTATGGTCAGAGGGTGATACTTTGTATGATTTTAAGAATTTTTTAAATTTTTAAAAATTAATTGAGACTTATTTTGTGGTGTAACATATGGTCTGTCCTGGAAAATGTTTCATGTTCACTTGAGAAGAAAGTATATTCTGTTGTTGTTGGAGAGAGTGTGTTATACATGTCCAGCTTACTGGGATTAGAAGCAACTGCTAGAGCCTGGTAGGAACTTAGAGTAATTGACCAGTTGCTGAAGACTGAGTGTGGAGTAACTTGAGAGACATAAACTTCCAGGGGCCCAGCCTTAGGGGCACCCTACACATTTTCATGAGTTTTACCTCCAGGAGTCCCACCAGGTTCTCAGGGTAAAGATCAGAGAAAAATCCCTTCATGCCTCTGCCAGGAATGAGGTAAAAGTAACCATTTTGAAATACACCCAGAGTGCTCTGTTCTCCTTTAAAAAGCCTTCCCTGATGGGAAACTATCTTACCAGGTCCTAACCAATTTTTATTTTATCAAAGCCTAACCAACCTGAGGGAAGGGAAATATCCAATTCGAACCCCCTCTACTTTCCTGTTTCACATAAGGAGGTGTGATGCTCAGAAACACTTAAGGTCACAGCCTAGGGACACAGGCACAATAAATGACTGATACCTAATTACAGGATTATAGAATGCTTTTCCTCCCTGATACCATCATATCAACAGGGCTTCTGTATAATAATGGTATTACAGCTGAAAGAACAGCATGCTTCAAATTCTATTTAAGAAGGAACATTTAGGGAAATCCAGAGACAACAGGGGAGACAAAAACAAGGATGCTAGAGGAAATTTTAGCTTCCAACACCACTGCTACAGCAAACAGTAAACACAACTTAAGTCTAGCTAGATAGGCATAAAAATCATGCTAAAGACCTGTCTACCTCAGTTTCTTTTATGCAGTACATCATGCCTGGCTTTCAACAAAAAATTACAAGACATGCTAGAAAGAAAAAAACATTGAAGAAACAAGGCAAGCATCAGAACCAGACTCAGATATGGTAGAGATTTTGGAATTATGAGACCAGTGATTTAAAATAACTGTGATTAATATGCTAAGGGCTCTGTTTTACTTTGCTTGGGCTGCTATAACAAAATTCTGTAGACTGCTTAAACAGCAGAAATTTATTTTTCACAGTTCTGGGGGCTGGGAAGCCCAGGATCAAGGTGCTAGCTAATTCTTTTTCTGGTGATGCTGTAGATTGGATGCCTCCCCAACCTCATTGAGGCTTAATCTCTACCGCTAACCATTGAGTGTGGGAAATCCTATTATGGTAATTGAAAAGTGGGGCCTTGAAGAGGTGATTAGATTCTGAGGACCATGCCTAATAAATGGATTTAGAACGGTGGTCATAGCATGGTTCTGAGGACTTTAAAAGAAGAACATATAAGAGGTTAGTCTCTCTCTGCTTTGTCATTTTCTGCCGTGTGAGACCCCTGCATTGCTGTAAAGCCACCACCAAAGAGAACCCTTACCAGATGTGTTCCCTGGACTTTGGACTTAGCCTCTGAAACCGTAAGCAATAAATTTCAATTTCTTATAAATTACCCAGTTCCAGATATTTTATTATAAGCAACACAAATGGACTAATACATATACAATACAGGAGAAAATAGTGGTGACCTTGTTTTTTAGCAGTGAGTTTTTAGGTACAACACAAAAAGCATGATCCATGAAAGAAAAAATTGATAACTTGGACCTCATCGAAATTAAAACCTTCTGCTTTATGAAAAACATTGTTAAGAGAATGAAAGGTACTTTTTCCCACAGTTGTTGCTACTATTGTACACATCTCTAGTTCAGCTCTTGCCCATGAAACACTCATCAATTAGGTTTTATTTTTACTTCTCTCCTGCCCCCAGAAAGAAGCCTGTTAATTTTTTTTTTCCTTCTCATCTGGCAACTGTGTGGTGAATCTTTTCTTGTATGATCAGGTTGCAGATAGACTTGTAAGGGTATTTGCTGTATAACAGTGTAAGCATTGTGACCACCAATAAACTTTAATGGTTTCTAATGGCGGGGGGGAGAATCAAAGGACAAGCCAATAACTAGGAGAAAATGTTTGTAGAAGACATATTTGATGAAGGATTGTTATCAAACATATATATATAAGAACTTGAAAAATTCAATAAGAAAATGAAAAACCCGATTAAAAAATGGACAAAAGACCTGAACAGATAACTCTCCAAAGAAGGTATACACATGGAAAATAAGTGATAGAGTTTGGATGTGTTGTCCCCCACAACTCATATGGAAATCTGATCGCCAGTGTGACAGTGTTGGAAGCTGTTAATAGTCATGGGGGTAGATCCCTCATGAATAGATTAATGCTCTCCCTGGGGGAGGAGGGGTAATGAGTGAGTTCTCACTCTGTTAGTTCCCACGAGAGCTGATTGTTTAAAAGACCCTGGCACCTCTTCTCTCTCTTGCTTCCTCTCTGTCTTGCTTCCTCTCGCCATGTGATCTGCTTGTACCCACTGGCTGCCTGCCACTTTCTGCCACAAATAGAAGCAGCCTAAGGCCCGTGCCAGATGCAGCTGTCCCAGAATCATAAGCCAAACACACCCCTATTCTTATAAATTACCCAGTCTCAGGTATTTCTGTTATAGCAACACAAAACGGACTAAGGCAATAAGTATATGAAAAGATGCTCAACATACATGTCCCTAGGCAAAATTAAAACAACATTGAGATACTACTACACGCCAATTAGGATGGCTAAAATCCAAAACACTGATAATACCAAATTTTGGTGAAGTTGTAGAACTACAGGAACTCTTATTCATTGTTGGTGGGACCCCAAAATGGGACAGGTACTTTGGAAGACAGTTTCGTAGTTTCTTATAAAACTAAACATGTTCTTATGCTCTGTATTGGTCCATTTCTGTTGCTTATAACAGAATACCTGAGATTGGGTAATTTAGGGAGAAATGAAATTTATTCCTTATAGTATTGGAGGCTGGGAAGACCAAAGTCCAGGGAACACATCTGGTTAGGGCCTTTTTCTTGGTGGTGACGCCACAGCATTGCAGAGTATCACATGGTAAATGGGCTGAGCAAGAGAGAGCTAGTTTCCTCACTTGCTCCTTTTGAACCCATCAGAATCACACCCATTAAACCATCAATGGATTAATACATTGATGAGAACAGTCTTCACAATCTAATCTCCTCTTAAAAGGCCCCACCTTTTGATTACCATAATTGGATTTCCCACTCTCTTTATACTGTTATAATGGGGGTCTTTTCCAGCATATGAACTTTGGGGGGGCATTCAACCCATGGCATGTTCCTAGGTATTTACCTCAATGAGTTGAAAACTTATGTCCACACAAAATCTTGCAGATGAATCTTTATGTCAGTTTTATTTGTAATTGCCAGAAATTGGTAGCAATGAAGATGCCCTTTAATTGGTGAGTGGATTTAAAAAAAAAACAAAACCAAAAAACACCCACCACCAACTCTGGTATATCCATACAATGGAATATCATTCAATGATTAAAAAGAAAGAAGCTGCAAAGCCACAAAAAGACAGACAGCCCTTAAATACATATTTTTAAATAAATGAAGCCAGTCTGAAAAGCCTACATACTATTGTGATCCAACTATATGATATTTTGCAAAAGGCAAAACGGTAAGTATATTAAAAAGATCAGTGGTTGCCAGGGCTTTTGTGTAGTCATGGCAAGGGGGGAAAAGGATGAATAGGTGGAGTGCAAGACGTTTTTAAGATAGTGTAATTATGTTGAATGATACTGTAATGGTGGATACATGACCTTATACATTTGGCAAAACCCATAGAGTTGTACAGCACAAAGAGTGAACACTAACATATGGACTTTAGTTAATAATAATGTATCAGGGGGCCAGCCTGTGGCTCACTCGGGAGAGTGTGGTGCTGATAACACCAAGGCCACAGGTTCAGATCCCTGTATAAGGATGGCTGGTTAGCTCACTGGGTGAGCATAGTGCTGACAACACCAAGTCAAGGGTTAAGATCCCTTTACCGGTCATCTTTAAAAAAAACAAAAATAATGTATCACATATGGACTTTAGTTAATAATAATGTATCAGGGGGCCAGCCTGTGGCTCACTCGGGAGAGTGTGGTGCTGATAACACCAAGGCCACAGGTTCAGATCCCTGTATAAGGATGGCTGGTTAGCTCACTGGGTGAGCATAGTGCTGACAACACCAAGTCAAGGGTTAAGATCCCTTTACCGGTCATCTTTAAAAAAAACAAAAATAATGTATCAGTATTGGTTCATCAGTTATAACAAATATGCCATATTAATGCAAGATGTTAATCATAGGGTATAATAGAGGAGAGGAAATATATGTGGAACTCTGTGCTTTCTGCTCATTTTTTTGGTAAGCCTAAAATTACTCAAACAAAAAGAGTCTGTTAATCAAAAAATTATTATGAGGCAGACAGAAATGGGAAATAAAAACTAGCAGAATGACCCTCCCCCAAAGAAAACCTGACTAACAGATGTATGAAGGATCTGAATAGACATTTCTCCAAAGAAGATGTACAAATGGCTGATAAGTACATGAAGAGATGTTCAACAGCATTAGTCACTGAGGAAATGCAAATCATAATAAGGAGATACCGTTTCACACATACTAGGAAGGCTATAATAAAAAAAAATTGTGCTAGCAATGATGTGGAGAAATTATAACCTTGATACATTACTGGTGGGAATGTAAAAAGGTGCAGCTGCTGTGTAAAACAGTCTGGCAGTTCCTGAAAAGGTTAAACATAGAGTTACCATATGTATTAGTCCCTTTCTGTTGCTTATTACAAAATCCCTGGAACTGGGTACTTTGTAAGAAAAAATTTATTGCTTATAGTTTTGGAGGCTGGGAAGTCCAAAATCCAGGGAACATATCTGGTGACTGTCTTCTGGTGGTGACTACAGCAACTCAGGGTATCACATGATGAATATGGTGGAGTAGAAAGAGACACCTCTAGTGCTCTTCTTTTAAAGCCCTCAGAACCATGCCCCTGACCACCATTATTAATCCATTCACTTTGGCGTAGTCCTGTAATCTAATCACCTCTTCAAGGCCCTACCTTTCAGTTACCATAATAGGATTTCCTACCCTCTTAACACTGTCACAATGCAGGTCAAGTTTTGGGGAGACACTCAATCCAGGAACCATATGACCCAGGAATTTCCCTCCTAGGTATATAAGCAAGAGAAATGGAAAGATAAGTCCACACAAAAACTTATACACAAATGTTTATAGCAGCAGCATTCATGAAAGTGAAAAAGTGGAAACAGCCCTATGTCCATCAACTGATGAACGGATAAACAAAAGTGATATATCCATGCAATGGAATATTATTTGGAAGGACAAAGAAATGAAGTAGTGATACATCCATTCTACAACATGGATGATCCTTGAAAACATGTTAAGTGAAACAAGCCAGTCACAGAAGATGACATATTGTATGACTCCATTTATATAAAATACCCAGCAAGGGCAAGTCTATAGATTCAGAGAGTTTAGTGGTTGCCTAGGGCTGAGGGGGTTGGGGGAAGTGGGAGTGACTGCTAATGGCTGTGGAGTTTCTTTCGGGGTGATGGAAATATTCTAATATTGATTGTGGTAATTGTTGCACAGCTCTGTGAATATACTAAAATCCATTGAACTGTTCACTTTAGATGACTGTATTGTCTTGGTCCATTTGGGCTGCTATAACAAAATACCTTAGACTGGGTAATTTATAAACAACAAACTTGTTGCTTACAGTTCTGGAGACTCGGAAAGTCCAACATCAAGGTACTAGCAGATTTGGTGTCTGGTGGGTGAGTGCTTGCTCTCTGTTTCAAAGATGGTGTTTTCTTACTGCAGCCTCACATGGTAGAAGGGGCAAGGCAGCTTCTTTCAACCCCTTGCAGGGGCACTAATTCCATTCATAAGGGGCAGAGCCCTCATGACTTAACTACTTCCCAAAAGGAACCTCTTAATAGCATCACAATGGGTATTTAGTTCCAACATAAGAATTTGGCAGGGGAGATCAACATTCAGACCATGGAAAGTATGGTATCTGAATTACATCTCAATAAAGATATTATTCGTAAAAATATATAGTACATAGCATTCTTTGAACCCTTCACCTAGATTACACCATTGGTAATAACATTTAATATATCTCCAGTGCAATAACAAAATCAGGAAATTGACATTGGTACAACACTATTATCTAAACTAAAAAGCTTATTCAGTTTTTACCAGTTTTTATTCCCATACATTTGTGCGGTTCTATGCAATTTTATCTCATGCATAAGTTTTTATAAGTGCCTCCAAGATCAAAATAGAGAGCTGTTCACAAAAGAAGTACTTTGTGCCATCACATTATAGTTGCAACCATACCCCACCTCCACTAATCCAATCTTTATGTCTATTTTTGTCATTTTGAGAAAGTGATATAAGTGGAGTAATACATTATGTAACCTTTTGAGACTAGTTTTTTTTTTTCCATTAAGTATAATGTCCTTGAGATCCACCTAAATTACATGTATCAATAGTCTTTTTCCTTTTTATTGGTGAATATTATTCCATAATACAGATGTATCACAGTTTGTTTAACCATTTACCCTTAGAAGGATATTTGGATTGTTTACAGTTTTGGGCTATTATGAATAAAGCTTCTGTGAATGTGCATGTACAGGATTCATTGACATATATTTTCATTTACCTGGGATAAATGCTCAAGCATATGATTACTGGGTATAGGTGAGCGTATGTTTAGTTTTGTAAGAAATTGCCATAATTTTTCCAGAGCGGCTATGCTTTTATATTCATACTAGACATGTATGGGGTATCCAGCAGTTTCTCCACATCCTCACTAGCATTTGATATTGTATTTTTTATTTTAGCTGTCTTAATAGGTATGTAATTATGCCTCATTATGGTTTTAATCAGAATTTTTCTAATGGCTAGTGATGTTGAACATCTTCTTATGTGCTTATTTGCCATCTGTATCTCCTCTTCACTGAAATGTTTCCTTATGGTTTTTCTCCACTTTCTTATTGAATTAATTGAATTTTGAGTTTTAAAATGTATTCTAGATATAGTTCTTTATCAGATGTATGGTTTCCAAATATTTTGTCCCAGTTCGTAGTTTATCTTTTTATCCTCTTACAGGGTCTTTCACAGAGCAAAAGTTTTTAATTTTTTAAAAAAATTTATTTTAATCAACACATTGTAATTATACATATTAATGGGGTGTAATTTGATGTTTTGATACATATGCATGTTGTATAATGATCATGTCAGGATAGTGTATCCATCACCTGATGCATTTATCATTTCTTTGTGGTGAGAACATTCAAAAGCCTCCTTTCTAGCTATTTTGTAATATACAATGCTTTACTGTTAAGTATAATAACCCTACAGTGCAATAGAACACCATTTATTCCTATCTAATTGTAATTTTGTATCCTTTGGCCAACCTCTCTGTCTTCTCTTTTTCCTACGTTTTTAATTTTCATGAAGCCCTATTTTTCAAATTTTTTCTACATGCATCATGTCTTTTGGTGCCATGTTTATGAAATCATTACTTAGCCCTGAAGATTTTCTCCTTTTTTTCTCTCAAAGTTTTATTGTGTTATGTTTTACATTTAAGTCTGTGATCCATTTTTAGTTAAATATCATATAAGGTGTGAGTTCAGATTGAGGTTCCTTTTATTGCCAGTGGATACCCAATTGCTTAAGGACCATTTTCTGGAAAGACTACCCTTCCATCATTGAATTCCTTTTACACCTTTGTCAGAAGTCAGTTGGCGGTGCAGGACTTCTGGAATGTTGGAAGTAAGACCTTCATAAATTCATCCGCTAAAAAAAAAAAAAAAAAAAAAAAAAAAAAACAACAATGGAACACAGGCAAAAATTGTCGTAATTAACTTTTTCAGTACTCTGGAAATTAACCAAAGGCCTGCAACGATCTAAGCAGTGTGTATGCAAGAAAAATAACTGAGCCTTGGTAAGAAGTGCCAGGTTTGTGGCATTTTAACTTGACCTAATTCCCATTTTCCTCTCCCTAGCTTTATGGTAGCCTTGAAAACCAGCAGGCTTGCAGCCACCAGAAAGGGTAGACTGGGTTTGGGACTCTTCAGAAAGTCCCATTCTAAGAGCATTATCACTATTTGACCTGCCTCAGTGCTCTCTGAGAAAGCTCCATATGCAGGGTGTTATTATTGTTTGACCTAATGGGGAATTTGCTTTCTGGGAAAAGCCCTATCTCTAGGGCATTTGTTACAAACAGTTGTAATTGTCTGATATTATAGTTGCTTTAGTTGGCAATACTAGTTTGGGCAAACTAGTGCCTGGTCATAAACATAAAAGGAAGATCTGGGGAATGAGATATCAATGGGTGTCTTTGAAAAGCTCTGACATATTCCTGGTGATCTATAAGACTGTGCACACGTGCAGAAATTTGTGCACACCCAAGGAAGACAGGAGGACATTTCTTACCTCCGGCTGACTTTGCAGTCCTGAACAAGCAGGAATTGATGTCTGAGTCAGAGTTGTCAGCTGCCTAGTTGAGTGTCGAAGGCATATCCCAAGTTGCACACAAAACCCCTCAGCAAAGACTAAGGAATTTATTCATTCCAGGTGTTTATAGAGCTCTGTCCAATTATTACCTGGCCAATAAGTTGACTGAGCAGTGAATTTTTGTGGTCACACATGGGAGAGAATACAGATTCTACAGTTAGTCCAGGAATGTCACTAAACAAACAATAGCAACAATAACTATGGTAGTTATATCTGTGGAGACAGGAGAATATGATTTCCAGAGTTGCCACATTATAATATTCAAAATGGCCAGTTTTCAACAAAAAGTTATGAGGCATGCATAAACAAAACACAAGAAAGCATGGCCCCCCCACAGGAAACAGAAAAAAATCAATTGAAACTGTCCCTGAGGAAGCCCAGCCATTGGATATATTAGACAAAGACTTTAAGTCTGCTGTTTTGAATATGTTCAAAGAACTAAGGGAATTCATTTCTAGGGCCAGTCCCATGGCTCACTCCGGAGAGTGCAGTGCTGGTAGCGCTGAGGCTGTGGGTTCGGATCCTATATAGGGATGGCTGGTGCACTCGCTGGCTGAGCGTGGTGCAGACCACACCGTACGGAGGGTTGCGATCCCCTTACCGGTAAAAAAATAAATAAATAAAAAGAATTATAGTAAGAGTGATCTCACTGAAGAGAATATTAGGTCAAATAGATATAATGAAGTTGAAAAGTATAACTGAAGTGAAAATATTTACTAGAAGGGCTCAACAGCAGAATTGAGCTGGCAGAGGAAATAATTGATGAGCTTAATGATAGCTCAATTGAGATTATCTAATTGAGGAACAGAAGGTTAACAAAAAAATGAAGAAAAATTGACAGAACCTAAGGAACTTCTGGGATAATGTCAGTTATACCACATGTATCATGAAAGTTTCAGAAGGAGAAGAAAGAAAGAAAGAAAAATATTTTAAGATGTAATGGCAGAAAACTCCCCAAATTTGATAAAAAATATTAATCTACAAATCCAAGAAGTGAAACAAACTCCAAGTAGGGTAAACTCAAAAAGACCCACACTGAGACACATTGTAACCAAACTGTCGAAAGCCAAGCCAAACAGAGAATCTTGAAAGCAGCAAGAGAGAAGTGACTCATCACATTCAAGGAGTCTTAATAAGATTAGCAATTGATTTCTCATTAGAAACCATGGAAGTCCAAAGGTGGTGAGAAGACATTAAAAGTGCTAAAAAAAAAAAAAAAAATCCCCGCAAAACCAAACCCCCTGTCGACCAAGACACCTTTATTGGGTAAAACTCTACCACAAAAATGACAAAATTAAGACATTGCCAGAAAAACAAAAACTGAAATAGTTTATCATTAGCATCCCTGCCCTGAAAGAAATGTTAAAGGTTGTTCTAAAAACTCAAAGGAGATTAAACACTAACTCAAATCCACACGTAGATAAATATATAAAAGAGAGTATTAGTGTATTTTTTGTTTGTAATTCCTCTTTTCTCTCTTTCTTTTAAAAGACAACTTTCTGAAAAATCATTAATCTATTTTGATGGGCACACAGTGTATAAAGATGTTACTTTAGGCAATAACGGCATAAAGGGAGGGAGAATGGAGCTATGTAGTAGCAAAGTTTTTGTATACTTTTGAGATTAAATTGATATTAATCTGACCTAGATTGTTATATAGTAATTGTAATCCCCAGGGCAAAAAAAACCAAACTAAAAAATATATAGTTAAACGAACAAGGGAATTAAAATGGTTCACTAAGAAAATGTCTAAAACAAAAGAAGGAAGTAATGGAATGATTGAGGAACAAAAATTAAGACATAGAAAACAAAGTCAAAAAATGACAAATGTAGGGCTGGCCCGGTGGCACACTGCTACAGTGCACCGCTTGGGAGCGCGGTGGCGCTCCCACCAAGGGTTCAGATCCCACATACAGACCGGTTCCCGCTCACTGGCTGAGCGAGGTGCGGGCGCGACACCAAGGGTTGCGATTCCGTTGCCGGTCCCGGTCCAGTATGGGCGCGACACTGAGGGTTGCGATCCGTTGCCGGACACGAAAAAAGACAAAAAGGAAAAAAAAATGACAAATGTAATTTCCTTATCAGTAAATACATTAAATATGAATGTATTAAGCTCTCCAATTAGAAGGCAGACATTGGCAAACTGGATTAAAAAACATGATCCAACTACAGTGACTACAGGAGACACACTTGATATTCAAAGATGCAAGTAGCTTGAAAGTAAAAGGATAGAAGAATGTATACCTTGCATTATGTAACCAAAAGAGAGCTGGAGTGTCTATACTAATACAAGACAAAATAGATTTTTAGACAAAAAAACTATTGCTAGAGATAGGAAAAGACATTTTATAATGATAAAAGGGTCAATCAGTCAAGCAAATATAACAATTGTAAACCCCAAACACATAAAGCAAAACTGGAAAAATTGAAGGGAGAAATAGATTATTCAAATTGGAGACTTTAATACCCCACTTACAGTAATGAAGAGAACAACTAGGCAAAAGATCCATTCTTCTCAAGTGCACATGGATCATTCCCCAGGATAGAGCATAGAATGTATGTTAGGCCATAAAACAAGCCTCTAGTTTAAAATAACTGAAATCATACAGTGTGTATTAGTCAGAGTTCTCCAGAGAAACAGAACCAATTGCGTGTGTTTGTGTGTGTGTGTGTGGGGAAGGGGGGGTGGTGGAAAGGAGAGGGAAGGAGGAAGAGAGGGAGAGAAGTTCAGTTCACTAAAATAAGGAATTAAAGAGGGGATATTACCACTGACCTTACAGAGGGAGAAATAGAAGGGAATATTATGAACAAGTGTAAGCCAACAAATTAGATATCCTAGCTGAAATGGACAAATTACTAGAACAGCATACACTACCAAAACCTACTTACGAAAAAATGGAAATTTGAATAGATCTGTAATAGTCAAGAGATTGTATTAGTAATCAAGATACTATTCACAAAGAAGAGCCCAAGTTCACATGCTTTCTCTGATGAATTCTGGCAAATTTAAAGATCTAGTACCAATCACAAACCCCTCCAAAAATTAGAAGAGTAAGAAACACTTCCCAATTCATTCTATGAGGCAGTATTACACAAATATCAAAACAAAGACACATAAGAAAACTACAGACCTGATAAAGATAGACAAAAAAAAAACTTCAACAAAATACTAGCAAATGGAATCTCTAGCAACATATGAAATATACTATACAGGGCCAAGCCCGTGGCGCACTCAGGAGAGTGCAGTGCTGGGAGCGCAGTAGTGCTCCTGCCGCGGGTTTGGATCCTATATAGGGATGGCCGGTGTGCTCACTGGCTGAGCACGGTGCAGCCGGTCACAAAAAGGACAAAAAAAAAGTATATATATATATATATATACTATACAAATGACCAAATGGGATTAATCCCAGGAATGTAAGGTTGCTTCAACGCATCAGTGTAATACACTGTATTACTAGAATGAAGGAAAAACCCACATGATCATTTCAACAGATACAGAAAATGCATTTGAAAAAAATCCAACAACCTTTTGTCATCCAAACAATCAACACACTAAGAATAGAAGGGAACTTCCTCAAACTGATAGAGAACATATATGACAAAACCCACACTAGCCTCATACTCTGGTGAGTAATTAAAATTTTTCTCCCTAAGATTAGGAACAAGTAAGAATGTCCATTCTTGTTATTTCTATTCAATATTGTACTGGAGGTTTAAGCCAGGGTGATTAAGCTAGACAGGGAAATAAAAACATCCATGTTGGAAGAAAAGAGGCAAAACTATTTACTTGCAGATTACATGATCTTATATATAAGAAATCCTAAGGAATTCACAAAAAATATATTAGAACTGGGAAATGAGTTCAGCAACATTGCAGGATACAAGATCAATGTACAAAATCAGTTGTATTTCTATAAACTAGCAATGAGAAATCCAAAAATGAATTAAAATAATTTACAATAGCATCAAAAATACTTAGGCAAATTTAATCAAAGAAATGCGTGACTTGTAGACTAAAAGTTACAAAACATCATTGAAAGAAATTAAATTTCTTTTTATTTATTTAAAGAAAAGACATTATTTATTTAAAGGAAAGACATTCATGTTCATGGATTGGAGGTCTTACTGTCATTAAGATGGTGTATTGGTCTGTTTCTGTTGCTTATGATAGAATACCTGAAGCTGGTAATTTATAAAGAAATGCAATTTATTTCTTACTGTTTGGAGGCTGGGAAGTCCAAGGTCCAGGGAACATATCTGGTGAGGACCTTCGTCTACAGTGAGGCACTGTGTCACATGGTGAGAATGGGCCAAGCAAGAGAGCTAACCTGCTCACTTGTTCTCCTCTTAAAGCCATCAGAACCATGCCCATTACTCCATAAATGTGTCAATCCATTCAGGAGGGCACAGTCCTCAGAATCTCACCACCTCTTAAAGGCACTACTTTTTTTTTTTTTTCCTTTTTGTCTTTTTTCGTGTCTGGCAACGGACCGCAACCCTCAGTGTCACGCCTGTACCGGACCGGGACCGGCAACGGGATCGCAACCCTTGGTGCTGCACCCGCCCCTCGCTCAGCAAGTGAGCGGGAACCGGTCTGTATGTGGGATCCGAACCCTCGGCGGGAGCGCTGCCGCGCTCCCAAGTGGCGCACTGTAGCAGTGCGCCACCGGGCCGGCCCAAAGCACTAACTTTTAAATACCATAATTGGATTTCTCACCCTCTTAGCACTGTTACAATGGAGATAGTGTTTCCAATATGTGAACTTTTTGGAGATACGTTTGACCCATAGCAAATGGTAATACTCCCCAAAGCTATTTATTGATTTCATGCAATACCTATTCAAATTCTACCTGCCTTTTTTGGGGGCCAGTATTGGCAAAATGATCCTAAAATTCATATGGAAATTCAAGGGACCCAGAGTAGCCAAAACAACCTTGGAAAAGAACAACAAAGTTGTAGGACTTGCACTTGCCAATTTCATAACTTAATAGAGAGCTACAGTAATCAAGGCAGTATAGTACTGGCATAAAGATAGGTGTATAAATCAATATAAGAGAATTGAGGATCCAGAAATAGAACCACACATTGACGTTCATTTGATTTTCAACAAGGGTGTGAAGACAATTCAATGGGAAAAGAACAGTTTTGTTAACAAATCTTGCTTGGAAAACTGGCTTCCTGCCTCAGAGTATATATAAAAATTAAGTCAAAATGGATAAAAGACCTATATGTAAGGGCTAGAACTATAAAATTATTAGAAGAAAACAGATGTACATCTTTCTGTACTTGTATTAGGCCATTTTAAGAAACTGATACCTAAAGCAAAAGCAACAAAAGAATTATACTTCATCAAAAAAAAAAAAAAAACTTTTGTGCTTTAAATGACACTATTAATAAAGTGAAAGGATGAAGAGACATCCCATAGAATGGGAGAAAATATTTGCATCATATTTCTTATAAGGGTCTAGTGTCCAGAATATATGAAGAGCTCTTACAACTTAAAAGACAAATGACCCAATTTAAAAATGGATAAAGGATTTGAGTAGACATTTCTCCAAAGAAGATAAGCAAATGGCCAATGAGCACTTGAAAAGAAACTTGTCATTATCAGTCATTAGAGAAATACAAACCAAAGCCACAATGAGATACTTCACATACAACAGGATGGCTATAATAAAAAAGATGGACAATAACAAGTGTTGGTGAGAATGTGGAGAAATTGGAACCCTCATTGCTGGAGGGAATGTAAAATGGTGTATCCTCTGTGTAGAATGAAACCTCAAAAGGATAAACATAAAGTTAACATAGAGCAATTCCACTTCTAGGTATATCCTAAGAGAATTGAAAACATATTCACACAAAAACTTGTACATGTATGTTCATAGCAGCATTATTTATGATAGCCAAAAAGTGGAAATGACCTAAATATCCATCAACTGATAGATATGCTATGTAGAAGAGCAAGTCACAAAGGACCATGTAAGCCAACAAATTATGTAGTTTCTATTTATGTGAAGTGTACATATTAGGCAAAATACACAGATAGAAAGTAGATTATTGGTTGCCTAGGACTGGGGGTAGGGAGTAAGGTGGGCAGGAGAATGACTGCTAATTGATATAGACTTTCCTTTTGGGGTGATGAATATGTTCTAAGAATAATTGTGGTGCTGGTTACACAACTCTATTAATCTATTTCACAATTGTACACTTTACAAGGTTGAATTTTGTGGTATGTGAATTATATATCAATAAAATATATTTCCATAATGAGAAGCCCAGGACCAGATGGCCACACAGGTGAATTCTACCAATCATTTGAAGAAGAATTAATATCAATCCTATACAAACACTTCCCAAAAATAGAAGAGGAGGGAAGAGTTTTAACTTCATTTTCTGAGGCCAGTATTACCTTGATACCCAAAGTCAGCATATACATCACAAAAAATGAAATTATAGGTCAATATTCCTTATGAGTGTAAATGCAAAAATCCTCAGCAAGACAGTAATTCCCTTTTAGTCCCAGTTTGCTGAGATATTAAAAAATTATCTGTATTGAGATTCACATATGGGTCTTGAATTGTCAAGTAGTTTTCAGCTTGAATTAATATGTGTTTTTTCTTTAGCCTTTTAATATAATGGATTACATTGATTGATTTTCAAATATTGAACCAACCTTACATACTTAAACTAGTCCATGTATATAATGCTTTATATACATTACTGAGTTCAATTTGTTAATATTTTGTTGAATATTGTTGCATCTAATTACGTGAGAGATATTTGTAGATTTCTTTTTTTGTAGGTATGGTTTTATTAGTTTGTCTTTGTGTTGCTGTAACAGAATACCTGCGACTGGGTAATTTATAAAGAGGTTTATTTCGCTCATGATTCTGGAAGAGGTGCAACTGGCATGGGTCTCAGGCTGCTTCTACTTATGGTGGAAAGTGGCAGGCAGCCAGCAGGTGCAAGGAGATAACATGGTGAGAGAGAAAGCGAGAGAGAGAGAGAGAGAGAGAGAGAGAGAGAGTAGGTGTCAGGCTCCTTTTAACAACCAGCCCTCACTGAACAAATAGAACACTAATAGAGTGAGAATTCACTCACCTCCCAGGAAGGGCATTAATTTATTCATGAGGGAACCTGCCCCCGTGACCAAAACACCTACTAGGCTCTACCTCCCAACATTTCCACACTGGGGATCAGGTTTCAACATGAGCTTTGGGGGGACAAACACATCCAAGTTATATCAGTGGTATAACCATACAATGGAATAGTATTTGGTGATAAAAAGTAATGAAGTACTGACACATGCTGTAACATGGATGAACCTTGGAAACATTATGCTGAGTGAAAGAAGCCAGTCAAAAAGACCATATAGTATATGATCCCATTTATAACAAATGTCCAGAATAGAAAAATTTATAGAGACAGAAGATAGATTAGTGGTTGCTTATGGATTGGGAGGATAGGAATGAAAGGGGGAGTGATAGCTAAAAGGTATAGGGTTTCTGTTTAAGGTGATAAAAATTTTCTAAAATTGACTGTGATGGTGGTTGCAGATATCTTTGAATATATTAGAAGCCATTGAGTTGTACACTTTAAATGGGTGAATTTATGCTATGTAAATTGTAACTCAATAAAAGTCTTAAAAAAGATGGATAGGCTCAAAGGAGTGATGTCAACAAGATGGCAGAATAGGGAGACTCAGACCTTACCTCCTCCATGAAGATACTGACTTAACAACAATACATGGGCCAGTTGCCTTTGTAAGAAATGAAGAACCAGTTAAGAAGTTCCTGTACCCTTTACCAGCAGGAAGCCAACCACACTGAAGCCTAATAGAAAAGTTTGTGGGCCAGCCCTTGGCTCACTTGGGAGAGTTTGGTGCTGATAACACCAAGGCCATGGGTTCGGATCCCTATATAGATGGCCGGTTACCTCACTTGGGAGAGCATGGTGCTGACAACACCAAGTCAAGGGTTAAGATCCCCTTACTGGTCATTTTTTAAAAAAAAGTTCGTGACACTTACTTGCCATAGCCCTTCCTCCCAGAACAGTGGATGCAGTTGGGAGAAAACTCCCAACTCCTGACTTTTCCCTGAGTCGAGAAAGAGAAGAATGGAATAAACGTCCAACATTCTGACTTTTTGTTAGTGGGAAGGGCTTCCTGAGAGACTACTTTCTATCTTGCCTGAAGCAAAGTGCTGACAAGAGTCAGGTGCCAGGTTGGGGGTCCCAGAGAACAAAGATCAATGTGCACCAGAGTATGCAGTACCACAGAGAAACACCAGGGGAGGTCCTGAGTAGAAACTGGCAAATCTCTTCAATCAGGAGATTACATGCAGAAGCCCAGGGAGGACAAGTCACCAGAAAAAGCTTGCGAGGTCCTCAGAATCTCTAGCCAGACCGAATGGAGAAAGTCCTTCCTGTACAAAACCAAACTCCACAGATTGGAAGAGATGGCTGATTTTTTTAATGCTTAAGTCCCAAGAGAAGATAACAAGGCATACAAAGAAATAGGGAAGCATAACCCAATCAAAAGAATAAATATCTGGAAGATGACACTAAAGAAACATACATGAATGACCAAAGAATTCAAAATAACCATCATAAGGTGAATTAAAAGAGACCACTGATAGACAACAAGACAAAAAATCAGGAAGATGATGCACACAAAAAAATGAGAATATCAATAAAAAAATAGGAACTATGAAGAAGAACCAAACAAATTCTGGAACTAAAGAATACAATAACTGAACGAAAAACTCACTACAGGGGTCCAACAGCAGACTTGATCAGGCAGAAGAAAGAATCATCAGGGGTCAGCCTGTGGCTCACTTGGGAGAGTGTGGTGCTGATAACACCAAGGCCATGGGTTCAGATCCCTATATAGGGATGGCCGGTTTGCTCACTTGGGAGAGCGTGGTGCTGACAACACCAAGTCAAGGGTTAAGATCCCCTTACCGGTCATCTTTTTTTAAAAAATAAAAAGAAGAAAGAATCATCAAACTTGAAGACAGGATATTTGAAATTACCAAGGCAGAGGAGCAAAAAGAAAAAAAAAAGAATGAAGAAAAGTTAACAGTGCCTAAAAGACATATGGGACCCCCCATCAAGTGTATCAACATATGCATTATGGGAGTTCTAGAATGAGAAATGAGAGAGAAAGGAGCAGAGAGCCTATATGAAGAACTAATGGCCAAAAACTTCGCAAATCTGAGGAGAGAGAGACATACAAATTCAAGAAGCTCAAAAAAAAAAAAAAAAAAAAAAAACAACTACTAGGATAAATCTAAAGAGACCTACAGTGAGACAGAGCATAATCAAACTATCAAAAGTCACAGGCAAAGAGAGAATCTTGTAAGCAGCAAAAAAAAAAGACTCATCACATACAACTGAGGTGCTGTTAGATTGTTAGCAAATTTCTCAGCAGAAACCTTGCAGGATAGGAGAGAATAGAATAATATATTCAAAGTTCTAAAAGAAAAACTGCTACCTAAGAATACTATACCTGGCAGGGGCCGGCCCATGGCTCACTTGGGAGAGTGTGGTGCTGATAACACCAAGGCCATGGGTTCGGATCCCTATATAGGGATGGCCAGTTTGCTCACTTGGGAGAGCATGGTGCTGACAAAATCAAGTCAAGGGTTAAGATCCCCTTACTGGTCATCTTAAAAAAAAAAAAAT